>NC_143509.1:6565000-6865000 GCF_031878675.1 Megascapheus bottae | reverse complement strand
TAGTTTGAAACCAGCCTGGGCAGGAAAGTCTGAGAGACTCAGATCACCAATTAACCACCAAAAGGCTGGAAGTAGAGCAGTAGAGTGCTAATCTTGAACAAAAGAAACTCAGGGATAGCATTCAGACCATGAGTTCAAGCCCCAGGACTGGCACAAAAAAATTACCCAAATAAGCTGGGTGTGGTGGCTCACACCTCTAATCCTAGCTACTCAGGAGGCTGAAATCTGAGGATCAAGGTTCAAATCCAGCCCAGGCACAAAAGAACCAGAGTCTCTTATCTCCAATTAACCTCTAGAAAATGGAAAGTGGGGCTTGGCTCAAGGGTAGAGAGGTAGCCTTGAGCTGAAGAGCTCAGGATTACAACGCCCAGGATGAGTTCAAGCCATATTACCCATCAAAAAAGAACAATCTTGCAAAATGTAAGGGTGGGGGCAAACGCGAACCACGTCAAGAAATACATTAAATTGTTGAGAAAATATTTATGTTCTTCCCACCTATTTTAATAAAAAGCATCCATCAGTTATACAAGAAGGTTCCATTTAACATGTCCACATGTGAAGATGATGTAGCATGATCAAAATCAGCCCCACAAGAACTCTCTCATCTGTTCCTCTTCTGAAATCAATCTCAACAAGCTTCATTGTCCCATTTTCACACATGTACATAAAAAGTATCAAGTCTTCCTTAAGGAAATAGAGATCTCTAATTTATCTGACAGCAAGTTCAAAATAACCATCTGAAAGACTTCCTAGGTGAGATCAGGAGTTTGGCCCAATGGTAGCATGCTTGTGTACCATGCACAAAGACCCAGGTTTGATTCCTTGGTACCACATACATAGAAAAATTCCAGAACTGGTGCTGAGGCTCAAGTGGTAGAGCTCTAGCCTTGAGGAAGAGGCCCAAGGACAGTGCTCAGGCCCTGAGTTCAACCCCCATGACTGGAAAAAAAAGACCCGCTGAGGGGCTGAATACAAGTACACACAAACATCAAGACAATGATGCTTAAAAAAATAAGAGTAAAAATTTACTTAGGTGCCTGTGTTTCACACCTGTAATTCTAGCTACTTGGGAGGCTGAGATCTGAAGATCATTATCTGAAGCCACCCTAGGCATCTCCCAGTGTAAATCAAGATACCATGAAAATATTACAGGAAGAGGTAGGGAAAGCACTAGGGTTCCTAGGCACAGGTCAAAACTTGTTAAGAAAAGATCCAGTATGACAAGAAACCAAAGATCGCATCAAACTGAAGAGTTTCTGCATGGCCAACATGGCTAACAAGATATATAGAAAGCAGACAGGATAGGAGATTTTTACCAGCTATGCTTCAGACAAGAAAGGTCTCATATCTAACATTTACCTAGTGCTCAGAAAATTAAACCCTCAAAAAAAATGTTCAGATAAACAACTACCCATTTAATAAGGAGGTAAAAGAATTAAAAAGAGGCCAGGATTTTGTCCTAGTGGTAAAATGCTTGCCTAACATGCACAAAGATGCAGATTTGATTACTCAGTGCCACATACATAGAAAAAGCCAGAAGTGGTGCTGTGGCTCAAGTGGTAGAGCTCTAGCTTTGAGCAAGCCCAAAGACAGTGCTCAGGCCCCAAGGGCAAAGGCTAGGACTGGCAAAAAATAAAGAATTAAAGAGAGACTTCTCAGAAGAAGTAAGAATGGCCAATAGACACATGAAGAAATGTTCAACATCTCTTGCCATAAAAGAAATGCAAATAAAGACAACATTGAGATTCCACTTCACCCTAGTTAGATGGTTATTATCAAGAAATAACAATAACAGATTCTGGTGGGAATGTAGCCAAAAGGAAACTCTGCTACACAGTTGGTGGGGATGTAAACTTGTTCAACCACTCTAGACAACAATATGGAGGTTCCTCAAATAATCTGACCCAGCAGTCCTACTCCTGGTCATCTATCCAACTGGCCACATACAAATCCACCCTAAGGCTACCAGGGCAACCATACTGGTTCCAACATTGTTTGCCATAGCCAAGATATGGAATCAACCCAGATGCCCTTCAATGGAGAAATGGATCAAGAAAATATGGTGCTTATATATACGCAGTGGCATTCTATGCTTCCATCAGAAAGAATGAATTTGTGCCATTCATAATAAAATGGAAAGGCTTGCAACAAATTATATTAAGTGAAGTAAGCCAGATCCAATGAAACATGGGTTGCATGGTTTCCACCACTTTTAATCATTAGAATGTGCCTATAAGTCTACAAGTAAACACACTGGATGATAAAAGACAAAGACACATTTGAACATGATAAATTTACAAGACTATACACATTCACACAGTGAGACCAAAGAAGGATATTCTTAGGAGAGGATCTCAAAGGCTCAATAGCTCTGTGCATAAGGTCATATAAAATGATATTTATAGACATGAACTCCAAGAAATGGAGACGAAATGGGTTTTTTTGTCTTTGTTTTCTATCTGTTGCTATTTTTGTTTTCTGTGCCTTTTGTCTTGCTTATAAGTTTACCTGTTTGCAAAGGGTAAGCAGGAAGCACTAAAATGGTATGACAAAAGATGAACTAATTCAGCAGTGATACTCACTACACACTATGCTGAAAATGAACTCTACAACTTGTGGAGGGTGGGGAGGAAAGGGAAGGGTTTACGTTGTCCAAAAACAAAGCTGTTAATTACCTGACTTACCTAACTGTAACCTCTCCATACATGACCTTTACAATAACAATTTTTTAAACATGAATGACATGGTCAGCGACGGGAGATGTTTGTTGTTGCTGTTTTCTGAGTCTCAACGTGGGCTTGCTGCTTTCTCCAGAAGGAAGACTCTGATCCCACTGAGATTAGACTTTCCTCAGCAGTCTCCCTATGGCCCGTTTGATGTCCCTGTTCCTGAGGTTGTAAATGAAGGGGTTCAGCATGGGCGTGACCACTGTGTATGCCACAGAAGCCACTGCCCCCATCCTGGGAGACACTGACACCGCCGAACTGAGGTACACCCCAAGTCCTGTGCCATAAAACAAGCACACCACACACAGGTGAGACCCACAGGAGGAGAAAGCTTTCCACCTCCCGTCTGGAGATGACACACTGAGTATGGAAGAAACTATTCTAGAGTAGGAAAAAAGGACTCCCGAAATAGGGAGGAAACCAGACATGGCACCTACAAAATACATGACAAGGTCATCGGTGAAGGGGTCAGAGCAGGCAAGGCTGAGGAGCTGGGAAGGATTACAGAAGAAATGAGAAATGGCCACACTCCTGAAGAAAGTGAGCTGTAAGACCATAGAGTTATGTAACTGGGACACTAGCAGGCTGATGACAACAGACACCACAACCAGTGAGCCACAACATCGAGGGTCCATCATGACCTTGTAATGCAGGGGGTGACAGATGGCCACAAAGCAATCATAAGCCATGACGGTCAGAAGCAGACTGTCCAGACATCCAAAAAGCACATAAAAGGACATCTGAGTCAGGCACCCATTAGAGTAGATGACTCTGCTGTGACTCCGTGTGTCCTCCAGCATCTTGGGGACCGTGGTGGAGGTGAAGCCAATGTCAGCCAAGGAGAGGATGGAGAGGAAGAAGTACATGGGGGTGTGGAGTTGGGGGTCAGAGGTGACAGCCAGGACGATGAGCAGATTTCCGAGCACGGTGATCAGGTACATGGACAGGAAGAGCCCAAAGAGGACAGATTGTAGTTCAGGGTCATCTGAGAGGCCCAAGAGATGGAACTCAGTGACTGGAGTTAGGTTGTGGGCATCTATGTTGCCTGGGCGCCTTTTGAAAATGAAAAAATGTGTCAAAAGAAAGAAATGTAAGTTTACCAGAGTGTGACAGTAAAACTATATTCAGATTAAATCAATCCAACAGGAAGTTCTCAAGGGAGAGGAAAATCTCGTCCAAAATATTAATTTCTGACAAATCCCATTGTCCGTCATTTGTTCTTTCATGTACTCCATTTATTTTAGAGATATACCCAAGTGATGTGTATTTGAGCAATCCAGGTAAAGTTTTGAGTACAATAGAATATCAAGTGACTCCCACCTGTAATCCCAGCTACTCAGGAGACTGGCATCTGAGTATCATTGTTCCAAGCCAGTTGGACAGAAAAGTCCATGAGACTCTTATCTCCAAATAACCAGCAAAAGGCCAAAAATGGAGATCTGACTCAAGTAGTAGAGTGCCAGCCTTGAGTACAAAAGCTAAAGAACAATGTCCAGAATGCTCAGAATTCAAGTCCCAGGACCGGAAAAATAAAACTAGATACAATAAAATTAAATGACTTCAACACAGTGTTTTCATCATTGGATAGACCACTAAATAAAATAAAATCACAAAGATAACTCAAAGAGTTAAACAGCACCATAGATAAAATAAGCTTAACAGATAGATACCTCCACAGTACTCTATTAGCCTCCTGAGTAGCTCAGATTGTAGGGGTGAGTCACCAGCCCTTCTCAGTGACCCATTGAACTTTCTATTTAAGTTAGATCACATTTCAGGCCATAAAGCAAGTCTTAACAAATACCAAAGTGAAAGAAAAGAATTCTCTATACCTTCAAGGATCCTAAAGCAGAAAACATGAGAAATTAATTGAAATATACAGACACATGGAGATAGCATGACAAAGTTTTGCATGATCTCTGGGCCGATGAAGAAATCAGAGAGGAAATTGAAAATGATTTCATATCAAATGAAAATGATCCAGGCACCAGTGGGGATTGAGGGCCACTGGGGGAAAGAGGGCGGAAGACTCTGCATTTGGAGCACAGCTTTTAGCTAGCTGCCCCCTTTGCATCTTAATGGTAAGGTTCTTAATGCTACCCAAATCCAGCCTGTCAGGCTCACCCACAGCACTCACCAGACTACACCACCATTACCAGGGAGAATGAGAAAGGAATAACCACCCATCCCCTCCGGGATCAGTAGTGCGTGATGGAGAGGAAAGCTCTGTCCTCAGGACCCACAGAATAACAGAATCCTGTGTGGACTCCTGACACAAGCCTCAAGTCTGGATAGAAATGAAGCAAGACAACTGGACTTGAATCAGTAAACTTCAAAACTGGAGAACACCAGCTGGTTATTTACAATCATCTAGGTTTGAGTGCTCAAGGCTGAACACTGGTCATCAGGCAAATTAGCTCATGGTATCTCTGTATCTGAGGACTTGTTAATGTTGATGAAATAGGAACAAAATAAAAACCTAGTATTTTTGGTAAGGCTTGAGACCTTTCACTCCTCAAGGGGGCTATGTCACCTGGATTCCTTTCTTCTGACCTTTAAGATATAAATCTTTTTTTCCTTTTTCTTTGCTCAAATTTATCTTTAAGTAGTTATGAAGAGGAGTTGCCATTTAACAAAACAGCTTATAAATACAATGCATCTTGACCAGTGTCACCCCTGTCAATATTTTCTAATTCCCATGAATCTTAAGAAAAATAAAGTGTACACACAAAAGCAAGGTGACTCATGCCTATAATCTCAGAACTTCTAATACCGATGCAGGAGAATGAAAAGTTCAAAGCTTGGCTACCTACCAGACCCTACCTCAAAAATAATAAAATAGAATCCTGGAGTTTGGCCTAGTGGTAGAATGCTTGCCTAGCATGCACGAAGACCCAGGTTCAATTTCTCAGTACCACATACATAGCAAAATGGTGCTGTGGTCCAAGTGGTAGAGTACTAGCCTTGAGGAAAGCCCAAGGGCAGTGGTCAGACCCTGAGTTCAGTCCCCAAGACTGGTATAATAATAATAATAGTAATAAATAAAATCCAGCATATTTTTACACACTTACTGGTGAACACAATGCATCTTGATATCTGTCCTTGTTTCACTAAACAAGATAGTCTTTAATTCTATTCACAAAATAATGGTATCCTTCTTATAACTCAGTAGTTCTGCATTGTGTATATGTACCACAATTTTTATACCCATTGATAGGCACCTGCACAGATTCACAGCTTAACTATTGTGAACAGGGCCCTGATAAACTTGGGTGTGCCTGCATCTATATGCCAAGTTACATTCCTTTGCATGTATTCTCAGGAGTGGTAAATAAGATTGTGATCTGAGGTTTGTGTTTTCTTTTCTTGCAGTACTAGAGATTGGACTCTGAGCCTGGTACTTAGTTAGCAAGTGATCTGCCATGAAAAGCCATGTCTCTGTCCTGTGGCTTTTAGCGGGTAGGGTCTCATGTTTTTGCCTGGGGTATACATTTTTCCCTCTGGGTCTGGTTTATTTTGCTTTTACTGCAGAGGTAATGTACAGGGGAGTTATATAAGTTATGCATTGAGTACATTTCTTTCTGAACAGTGTCATCTCTTTCCTCATTTTCTCCTGTTTTTGTCCCTTCTGACCACAAGTTTTATAGTTCATTTCCAACATTGTGTCTAGCAAGTATCACTACTGAATTAGTTCACTCTTTGTCCCATCATCTCTGTGCTTCCCCTTTCCCTCCCCAAAGCAGATAAACTTATAATCAAGATAAAAGTATAGAAATCAAAAACAGTGAGAAAAGAGGAAAAACAGGAGGGGGGAAAAAGCCCACAAAAAGTAAAAAATTAAAAAAACTTCATTTTGGCCAGGAGTTTGGCCTAGTGGTAGAATGCTTGCCCAGCATGAACAAAGACCAGATACATAGGAAAAAAGCCAAAATGGTGCCAAGGCTCAAGTGTCAGAGTGCTAGCCTTGAGAAAGCACAAGGACAGTGCTCAGGCTCTGAGTTTGAGACCCAGGACTGGCAAAAAGAAACACAAACTTCATTTCTGTTTCTTGGAGTTCATTTTGATAAACATGAAATGATATGATTATATGCGCCTAAATACTGAGCCCTTGTAATTCTCTCCTAAGAATATCCTCATTTGTTCCCACTGTGTGGATGTTTAGAGTCCTATTTAATTAATCATGTGCAAGTATAATTTTTTTGTTTTTTCCTATCCATTGGGTTTACTTCTAAATTTACAGGCATATTCTGATATTACAAATGAGGGAAAACACCAGGCATGGTGGCTCACACCTGTAATCCTAGCTATTCAGGAGACTGAGATCTGAAGATCAAGGTTCAAAGCCAGCCTGAGCACAAAAGGACCAGAGACTCTTATCTCCAATTAACCGCTAGAAAATGGGAAGTGTGGCTTGGCTCAAGTGTAGGGACAGCACCTAGGCTGAGTTGAAGCCCCATGACCCACAAAAAAAGAAAAAGAAACCATGAAGCCTATGCTTCTTTTGGTCTGGCTTACTTTGTTTAATACAATTTTCCCTAGTCTTTCCATTTCCTTACAAATGGGGCAATGTCATCCTTTCTAATTGAAGCATAGAATTCCATTGTGTATATACACATATACCATATTTTCTTGATCCATTCATCCACTGAGGGGCATCTGGATTGATTCTATATCTTGGCTATCGTACAGCCTGGTGGCTTTAGTACAGCCTGGTTATAGTCATTTGGGTAAAATATCCAGGAATGAGATTGCTGGGTCATAAGGAAGTTCTATGTTTAGTCTTTTGAGGAATCTCCATATTGCTTTCTCAAGTGGCTGAACAAGTTTACATTCCCACAGTGTAGTAATGTTTCCCTTTTGGCCACATCCCCACCAATATCTGTTATAATTTGTTTTCTTGATAATGGCCATTCTAACTGGAGTGAGATAAAATCTCAATGTGGTTTTTATTGACAAATGTTTTATGGCCAAAAATGGAGAACATTTATTTGTGTATCTATTGCCTCTTCTTATTTCTTCATCAGAGAAGTCTCTCTTTAAATGTTTAGCCCACTTATTAACCAGGTGCTTGTTTTTGTTCTTTTAAGGACTTCTTTTCATTTTTTTGCCAGTCCTGGGACTAGAACTCAGGACCTGGCCACTGTCCCTGAGCTTCTTTCTTTTGCTCAAGGCTAGCATTCCACCACTTGAACCACAGCACCACTTCTTGGCTTTTTCTGTATATGTGGTACTAAGGAATTGAACCCAAGCTTGGTGCGTGCTAGGCAAGTACTCTACCACTACGCCAAACTCCTGGACCTTTCAAGAATTTCTTTGGGGGTGGATTAATTTTTTAGCTCTAAGTATATTTTAGATATGAGATTCTTGTCTAATGTATAGATAGTAAAATCTTTTCCCATTCTCTTGGCTTTCTAGTTATCTTGCTATCACCCAATCAAGAAGATACAACTTTATCATTAATGTTCAAGAGTTAAACTTTTTTCCTATGTGGAGCTTGATCTCTTTCTATCTTTTTGTTAACACAAGCTTTGGAAATCATAATGATGATCCTTATACGTGTAAAAATGATTGTGTGTATAGTTAATCGCAATAAAGAAAAAAGCACCCATCTCTTTTCATGAACCATTTTTATTCTGGTAAAGTACACAGAGAAAAATAACTAACATTTTGACCCATTTAAATTTTAATTAGATATTAGTTACTATTATAATATGGTACGGTATACTATTACAACATGGTATGTTTATTACCCTTCATCTCAGGAAATTTTCTATCTGAAATTTCTATACCTTTCATACCTTTCATAATGTGTATAAAGGAATGTACATTAAAATAGAACATTTATACATATCAAATAAATGCATCATTGAACGATGTCCTTAAGGAGTGAACATGATCAGCAATTACAACCAAAACATGATTTTTACTGTCTGGCTGAATTCAGAGGTCTGCATGCACAGATAGATTCGCTTTTCAAAAAAGACACTGAAGGTGAAGCTTTACACCTGTATTCTTTCTCACTCAAGAGGCTGAGATCTGAGGATCCCAGCTGAAATCCAGCATCCATAGGAAAATCTGGGTGTGTGGGGGGGAGGGAAATGGGTACCAAGACATGTGAAAGGGTATCAATGTATGTGAATTAATGCACCTTCTATCTGGCAAATATCATGTAACCCTTTTACTAATTACAATAAAAAAAGAAAAAAAATAGGAAAATCTGTGAGACTCTTATCACCAATTAATCACCAAAGTTTAGAAAGTGGAGGAACAGTTCCAGTGGTAGAGGGACAACCACGAGCATAAAAGCTCAGGAACAGTGCTTAGGTGCTGAGAACAAGTCCCAGGAACAACACACACACACACACACACACGCACACAAATGAACAACAAGAAAACCGACAACATAACCAAATGTGACCTATCTTGTCACCAGCTTGCTGCCTTGTAGAGTCTCCTCAGGGCTCTTTTAATGTCCCTGTTCCTCAAGCTGTAGATGAAGGGATTCAGAAGAGGAGTGACCACTGTGTACATTGCTGAGGGCACTGCATTATTCCTGGGAGAATGTGACACAGCGGATCCAATGTAGACTCCAATTCCTGTCCTAAAGAATAAGCAGACCACAGACAGGTGAGAGCCACAGGTGGAGAAGGGTTTGTACTTCCCTCCTGATGTTGGAATTCTCAGTAGTGAGGTAGTAATTTTATAATAAGAGAAAAGAGTCCCTAAGGTGGGAAGGAAACCAAATAATGTACCTATAAAATATTTAATGATGTTATCTGTGATGCTGTGAACACAGGTAAGATCCAGGACTTGAGAAGGGTCACAGAAGAAATTCGGGATTTTCACCTCTCTGAAAGTGGTGATCTGTAATGCCATCAACACATGAAGTTGAGATTCCAAGATGCTGGCTACAAATGATATCAGAACCAACGAGACACAGAGACGAGGGTTCATGATGAGTAGGTAATTCAGGGGGTGACAGATGGCCACAAAGTGGTCATAGGCCATCACAGTAAGAAGCAAAACTTCCATACTGCCAAAAATGAGAAAAACAGACATCTGGGTGAGGCAGCCCGCATAGGAGATGGCTCTGCTGTGAGTCTGGATGTCCACCAGCATCTTGGGTACCGTGGTAGAGGTGAAGCCAATGTCAACATAAGACAAGATGGAGAGGAAGAAGTACATGGGGGTGTTAAGGTGGGGGTCAGAGGTGACGGCCAGGATGATGAGCAGATTTCCAAGCACAGTGATCAGGTACATGGATAGGAACAGCCCAAAGAGCATAGGTTGTAGCTCAAGGTCATCTGAGAGTCCCAGGAGATAAATTTCTGAGATGTGTGTTAGATTACACAACCCTATATTTATTGGACACCTTTGATGTAAAAAAGAGAGCAATAACTACTGAAGAACTCAGAATTCAGCAATAATTTTGAATTCAAGTGTTTTAGCTGAGGACTCTTTTGAGTCCATCAATAATAGTTTCAGTTGTTATCTACCCAGTCATCCTCTATTTCTTCTTTCTCATATACCCCTTTTGTAAATGCATTTTAGATACTCAACTACGTTAGAACATTACAGGAAGTGCTTTCTTATCACAGAAAATACAGCATATTCTTATAAGATCATTACAAGATATTCCACGGTGGTCTTCTTTCTTTGTGAGATTCATTCTCATACATTCTATAAAGAAACATTCTTGCTGGACATGGTGGCTCACACCTGTAATCCTAGCTACTCAGGAGGCTGAGATCTTAGAATCATGGTTCAAAGAGAGCCCAGGTGCTAAGGTCCATGAGACTCTTATCTCCAATTAACCACCAGAAAACCAGAAGTGGCACTGTGACTCAGGGGTAGGGCTATAGCCTTAAGCTGAAGAGCTCAGAGACAGTGCCCAGGCCCAGAGTTCAAGTCTCCCAACCAACAAAAAGAAAGAAAGAAACATTCCTACAAACTTTATTTTATCATAAAGAAATACTAAAGTCATGAATAGTGAAATTTCTAGAGATATGCTACTTAAAACACTTCATAAAATATACACAACTGAATTATCAAACATTAATTTCATACAAACAAATCAGTTCTAGAAAATATTGTACAGCACCTGTTATCTCCCAGGAAATTTCTTCCTCATTCTTTCATTTACTAATTTCCATCTTGATATTCTGTGTGTGTGTGTGTGTGTGTGTGTGTGTGTGTGTGTGTGTAAAAGAGGGAGACAGAGAGAGAAACAGAGAGACAGAGACAGGGACAGTGAGTCCTAGAATTTGAATCTTTACTTCCTGCCCAAAGTAGTGCACTTCCACTTGAGCCACAGCTCTACCTTTTTTGGGAGTTCAATATCTGTTGTTTAATTGAGAAATGAAAACAATGTTTTTCCATAAACATTCAGGTCTTCATTTCTTTGTAGACAGATATAATCAACATTGCCTTAGATTGGTTCTAAGCCAATCTGATGCACAGCTCTACTTTTGACTTTCAAGTGACTAAATGGAGATAAGAGCCTCTGGGGTTCTGCTACCTGGGCTGGCTTTGAACTTGAATCCTCAAAACCTCTCTCAGCCTCTTCAGTAGCTAGGATTGCAGGGGTAAGCCACCAGCACTGGGAATAAAGTATACATTTTTAACTCGTTGCATTCTTCTACACATGACTAAATCAATACCTGATGTTATATCTAGTTTTCCCTGAACCAATTTCAGGAATTTAGGAGTATGTTGATATGAGCAATGGTGGTTGACATTTAGTCCTTCCTGTTTTGCCATCGATCGAACCTTGCACTTCCTGTACTGATTTCAAGCCATGACTCCTGCTTTTCTGTTTTGTGACCAATTAGGAATCTCCCAAAGAAGAAATCAGCATCCTCTTCTTGGATGTCAGAGAGAAGTGAGAAAGATGCTCTGGTTTCCACTGTGTGCCTATCAAAGTCTTTAACAAATCCCACTTTCCAAAATTTGATATTCTGTGTCAATAGACAAACAGAAATATGGCTTCACAGTTCTCTTTTTTTAACCTTACCATCTACCACAGCTTCTAAAAGAGTAGTGTGTTCAAGCTGGGCACAGTGGCTCCCACCTGTGATCCTAGCTACTCAGAAGGTTGAGATCTGAGGATCACGGTTCAAAGGCAGCCTAGGCTTGAACGTCTCTGAGACTCTTACCTCCAGTTAGCCACTTAAAAAAACCCCAGAAGTGACACTGTGGCTTAAGAGCAGTAGCCTTGAGCTGAAGAGCTCAGGGACAGCACCCAGGCCCAGAGTTCAAGCCTCACGACCGACAAAAAGAAAAAAGAAAGAATAGTGTGTTCAATCATATTCTATTAGGAAACATTTTCAACTACAGGAAAAACAAAACACATTAGAAAGCTTTGAAGACAGATTTCTGTAACCTTCAGCAGAACAAAAGTCCTGAGAAAGTTCTCATTACTGCTATTCCTCATCCTCTTCCAGTTGCATATTACAACTGTTGGCTTGTCATTGTTAGGTAGAAATAGTTGTTCTCCTCTCTACTTAAGGACACAGGACATAGAAATGTGTTTTTCTATAGGAATGAAATCTCTGGATCACCAGGAAAGTTATACAAAGCATGCTTGCATATTTACTGTGATATCACTCTCTACTTACTGGGTTGAACTGCTTCTCTGTTGGGTCATGGTCATGAAGTACAGATCAGAAGATCCTGCGTGCCTGAAGTTTAATAAAATCTCAGCCCCACTCCTCACAATCAATCTTACGTAGGTTGACACAGGAGAAATTCCAGCTGTAGAATAATATAACATTGGAGATATTTATGGAGATATCAGACGACAGGCTGATAATCGGCTTTCCTTTGATCTTAGATGCTTAATTCCCAGAGCTCACAATTTTACAGATTGTTTCTAGGCATACAAATCTCTATGGACTCACTAAAGTGGAAAGAATGTCCAAAAGAATAGATTTGAGGCTCTTCCTCTGATAAGAAAAGCTTGTGTGTTCTATACATAGATGAGAGGATGAAAAGTATGGTTCAGAATGGAAGATGCAGGAATGTAGTGGGGTATTGTAAGGCCTTAGAACAGCTCCCAGAAATTTTAACCAAAGAAATACCTAGAAAACCAGACTCTTGAATGGGAGGCTGGTAGAAGAGCCTGAAATGAATGGGAAGATGGAGCTATGAGAGAATATAGGCATAATACTGAAGGTCCATATGTGAAAAAAAATGAAGTGTGGTTCTTCATATGTCTGATGGGAGAAGGAGTAAGAGGAAAGGGAGAGTGATGGGAGATCTGACTTGTCTTAACATGCAATGTACATCTACAGGGAGGTGTTAAGCTGAAACCTCCATCTATCAAATGTGAAGATAAGCAATTACTAAAAACAGAATGTAACTTAATCATATTGTTAAATTATGTATTATTTAACTCTCACCAGTGACTTCTGTCAAATGCAAATTTTATATAAAAATGTGTCAATGAAATGTGTCATTCATCTTCAATATTGTAATTAGGATTTCTAGCTAGAGCAATAAGGCAAGAAGCAAACATAAAGAGGACCCAAATAGGGAAAGAGGAAGTGAAACTTTACTTCTTTGCAGTTGACATGTTTCTGTATTTAAAGAACCCTATGGACTCCACTCCCAAGTTACTTGAGCTGATTTAAAACTTTGGTAAAGCAGCAGGGTATTAAATTAACCCTCAAAATGTCAGTGGCTGGTCCAGGAGTCTGGCCTAGTGGTAGAGTGCTTGCACAAAGACCCAGGTTCAGTTCCTGGAAACCACATACATAGAAAAAGGCAGAAGTGGTGCTGTGGCTCAAGTGGTAGAGTGCTTGCTTTGAGGAAAACCCAAGGACAGTGCTCAAGCCCTGAGTTCATACCCCACAACTGGCAAAAAAATCAATGATTTTCCTGTATACCAACAATGAGAAGAGCAAGGTAGAAATCAGGAAAGCAACTGCTTTTGCAATAGCCTCAAAAAAATAAGAATTAACTTAGCCAAAGAAGTAAAGGACTTCTAAGATCAAAATTTTAAAAACCTGAAAAAGGAAATTAAAGCTGAATTAAGGAAGTGGAAACCCCCCCATGCTCCTGGATTGGAAGAACTAACATAGTGAAAATTGCAATCCTGCCAAGGGCTATCTACAAATTCAAAGCAATGCCCATCAATATCCCAATGTCATTCTTTAATGACATAGAATAAGCAATCCAAAAATTCATATGGAATAATAAAAGACCCCAAATAGCAAAAACAATCCTTAGCAGGAATAACAGCGCTGGAGAAATATCAATACCACGCTTCAGAGTCTATTACAGAGCTATAGCAATAAAATAACAGCTTGGAGCTGGGAACTGGAGGCTCATGGCTCTAATCTAACTACTCAGGAGGCTGAGATCTGAGGATTGCAATTCAAAGCCAGCCTGGGCATGGAAGTCGTAAGTCCATGAGACTCTTATCTCCAATGAAGCACCAGAAAACTGGAAGTGGTGCTGAGACTCAAAAGGTAGAGTGCTAT
Source organism: Megascapheus bottae (assembly GCF_031878675.1). NCBI lineage: Eukaryota > Metazoa > Chordata > Mammalia > Rodentia > Geomyidae > Megascapheus > Megascapheus bottae. The sequence continues at coordinate 6,850,791 of NC_143509.1, read as the reverse complement.
CCTTGATCTGAAGAGCTCAGGGACATCCCCCAGGCCCAGAGTTCAAGCCCCGTGGACCAAAAAGAAAAACAGCTTGGTACTGGCACAAGAACAAGCCTGAAGACCAATGGACTAGAACTGAAGACCCAGAAATCAACCCACAGAACTATGGTCACCGAATATTCAATAAGAAGACCAAAAAAAGAGAAATAGAATGGAAGAAAGCCTCCTCAACAAATGGTGCTGACAGAATTGCTTAAAGCATCTGTAGAAAATTAAAATTGGATCCTTATATTGACCCTACAGCAGAATAAATTCCACATGGATCAAAGACCTCGAGGTAAAAGCAAACACTCTGAAAACTCTACAGGAAGGAATAGGAGATAAACTAGGGATCCTTGGCTCAGATCAAAACTTTCTTAATAAAGGTCCAGAAATACAACAAATTAAAGAATGTTTGGACAAATGAGATTTCATTAAACTTCAGTGCTTCTATATGGCAGAGGACATAGCTAGCAAGTTAAAGAGAAAACACACAGAGCAAGAGAAGATCTTCACTTAGCCATACAACAGATATAGCCCATAGCTAAAATATGCCTATAGTTCAAAAACTTTAATATCTCAAAGACAAGTTCTCAAAGAAACAACCATCCCATTAAAAGGTAGCCTAAAGACTTAAAGAGAGACTGCTCTAAAAGGAAATAAGAATGGCCAATGGACACATGAAAAAATGCTCAACATCTCTGGCCATAAAATAAATATGTAATAAAATAGAAGAAAATAAAGAAAAGTAGATAGAAAATTGAGCAATAACTACACTTCTGGTGGGAGTATAAGCTCATTCAACCACTGTGGAAAGCAATACGGTGGTTCCTTAAAAGACTAAACATAGAGCTCCCATGTGACCTAGACATTCCACTCCTTGGCATGTACCCACTCATCCAGAAACAAGGACATATTAAAGCCACTATTTTGCAGCATTATTTACCATAGCAAAGACATGGAACCAAACCAGATGTCTCTCAGTAGATGATTAAGATGTGGTACTTCTACACAATGGAATTCTATGCTGCCATCAGAAAGAATGACATCTCCCCATTGACAAGAAAATGGAAAGACTTGGAAAAAAATCATTTTAAGTGAAGTAAGCTAGACCCAAAGGAACATAGGCTCAATGGTTTCCCTCATTTGTAATAATCAACACACACCTAGGACTCTCCTAGCAGAGAATTACAAAAGCTCAAAACCTAGGTACATAATGTCATATAGGATGAAGCTAAATGAAAGGAACTCTAGGATATGTAAACAAGAGCTTTATCTTATGTGATTGTTGTTCTTAATGTACTTTTATTCTCTTCTCTTTCATTGCCCTTTGGTTAATGTCATATTATTACTATATCTGACTTTGTTACCTGGGATATTGTATATATGTTTATTAGTTTATTTGAAATAGGAAAGGGAAGGGGGAAATAAGTGATTGGATGGAGGTGGGGGAGGAAAATGTGGACAAAAACATGAGAAGGGATATCACTGTGTGAGAAGTAATGCACCTACTATCTGGCAAATGTAACTGTAACACCACTATATATTACCCCAACAATAAAAAATAATAATAAGTGCCGGGAGTTTGGCCTAGTGGTGGAGTGTTTGCCTAGCAGGCACAAAGACCCAGGTTCAATTCCTCAATATCACATACATAGTAAAAGCTGGAAGTGATTCAAGTGGTAGAGCTCTAGTCTTGAGAAAGCCCAAGGACAGCACTCAGGCCCTGAGTTCATGCCCCAGGACTAGTAATAATAATAATAATAATAATAATAATAATAATAATAGAAATTTGAGCAATAAAATATATAACCAGAGGCCAGGAATTTGGCCTAGTGGTGGAGTGCTTGCCTAGCATGCACTAAGACCCAGGTTAGATTCCTCAGTACCACATACATAGAAAAAAACTGGAAGTGGTACTGTGACTGAAGTAGTGGAACTCTGTCCTTGAGAAAGCCCAAGGAAAGTGCTCAGGCCCTGAGTTCAAGGCCCAGAACTGGTAAATATATATATATATATATATATATATATATATATATATATATATATCCAGAATTAAGTATGGACACAACTAAAACTGGCCTAGGTCTCACTTTAGACTATATATCTAAGACTAAGCAGAATAGCAAAAAGAAAAATAAACTAAGAAGAACTAAAAATATAGGTTCTCCAACGTTTTTCACGGGTGGAGGGCATGTTGTTTTTCCCAATATCAGATATAAAATCGCTTACTGGAGTCTCTGCTTTTGTGCTGTGATTGGCTGTCCTTGTAAGACAACTGGAATCAGGGTGGGGGCATTGGGGTGGGGAGGAGAGAATTTCTTATTTCACAGGAGAAGGCCTCTGTGGTATTTGGGCCTACCATTCCTTTTCCATTCTGTAATCTACATGTTACCTCATGGGAACAAAACAGTTTGGAGACTACCAGAAAGACAACAGGACAATTTAGTTAATGAAGAGATCTGATTATAATTCACCTATGGAGATGCAAGAAACTTTACATGCGTTTCTGACTCCCTTCTCTGATTCCAGTCTTCATGAAAACTGTAGCCGATCTTCTGAGGAGAAATTGGGGACAAGGGAAAGCTTTGGTGATAACCAAAAGACAGAACGGGGGGGGGTGTCCTGGTAAAGAAAGATGGAATATAAATTCAAGACAAGAGTGAGGTAACAAGAAAACTGAGTAAGTACCAGGCAAACCCTTGGAATAATGAGATTGGAAAGGGCAGATGCCCACATCTGCTGGTGAGGTCCCAGGACTTCAAGGAACTTCTCATCCTTACTAAGCTTATGCTTTGCCAAGCTCTGATTTCCTTTCTTTCTCTCATTTTCTAGAGCGCAGAACATCTTTCCCCATAAAGTTCGTTTCTGGAAAGTCTCTAGCTTTCCCCCACTCTTTCCCAAGAATCAGCCTGTGGGTCAGCTTCTCTGTGTCCAATTATGCAATCATTAACCACCCACAAAAGATATATTGGACACCAGGTATTGATTAGACTTTATATTTCAGGTATGTTCACTAAATACTTTGCTGGCATATATGATTTAAGACGTATTGTTTGACCGGGCGGTGTTGGGGGGGTGGCAAAAAAAGATGTATTGTTTGTTTCCACTTAGTGTCCATAAGAAAATCTACCCCCAATGGATTTCTTTCTTTCTTTCTTTCTTTCTTTCTTTCTTTCTTTCTTTCTTTCTTTCTTTCTTTCTTTCTTTCTTTCTTTCGTCCTTTCGTCCTTTCGTCCTTTTGTCCTTTCGTTCTTTCGTTCTTTCGTTCTTTCGTTCTTTCTTTCTTTGCCAGTCCTGGGGCTTGAAGTCAGGACATGAGCACTGTCTGTGGGCATTTTCCTCAAGACTAGTGCCCTATCACATGAGCCACAGCCCTACTTGTAGCTTTTCTATGCACGTGGTACAGAGGAATCAAACCCAGATCTTTGTACATGCTAGACAAGCACTCTACCACTAGGCCAAATGCCTAGCCCATTATTCATAAGGCTGGTACTTAGAGGAATTCTAAGTGTGTGTGTGTGTGTGTGTGTGTGTGTGTGTGTGTGTGTGTGTGTGTGAAGGGCCTTGAACTCAGTGGCTGTGCCCTGTTCCTGAACTTTTGTGCTCTAGTATTCTATCTCTGGAACCTCAGCTGTATTTCCAGCTTTTGGGTACTTAATTAGGAATGAGTCACAGACTCCAGCTGGGGCTGGCTTTGACCCTGATTCTCAGATCTCAGCCTCCTGGGTAACTAAGATGGCAGATGTGAGCCGCTGACACCCAACTTCAGTGACTTATTTTTGCAGTGAATTTTGGTGTTAACCAACATCCTTATGTTCCGTGGGCTTCCATTCCTGAAGTTGTTGCCAACACACTCTCTTATTGTTCTTCAACAGTTTTGAATGTCTTGTTTGTTTCTATTTGGTTTTGTCTAGATCTATATGTTAGGATTGTTATATGGTTGACAAGCTGGTCTGAGTTATCCTGGAAAAGGTGACACTCAGGCTCATATCAATATCTTACACTTGATAGAAAAAGTGGTCTACAAACTAAGCCAAGGCCCCTCCACCTTCTTTTTTCCAGGTAGAGTCTTATTCTTCTAGGCTAACTTTGAGCGACTATCCTCTAACTTTTGAGTATCTAGGATGATAGGGTTCTGTCACCATGCCTACCATGATCTTAACTTCTTATTACATAGCCGACATTTTCATTTCTTCTACACTTAGATTGTAACAGGACCCAAGTGATATCCACACAATGATAAATAGTGACACAAGAAATCCCCCACAACCCACAAATGGACAGAATTTACCCATGTGAAGGAAATATTAAGGATATGGAAAAAGAAATCTTTACAATGGGCCTTCTTCACCCTCATTCTCTGATCATCACAGCAACTTCTCAATTCTCCTCCTCTACCAGCCCACTGAATACAGAGCACATGCACATTCTCTTCTCTGTGCATAGAAGGTTTTTGAATCCACAGATATTATTAGGTAATTTCTAGAATAGCAATCTACCAGTATTTTATGCTTCTGAGACCACAAGCAATTACCACTTATCAGAATGTAAATGTATACTATTGTTTATGTCATCAATTATGTGCATATTCATTGAATTGGGTTTAAAATTGCCATTATAACATATGTTGTAAGTTAATTGTACTAATACCAATAAACTAGTGTGAGTAAGGAAGAAAAGAATGTTTTTAATCCATATGTGTGGGTTGTACAAAGGGGTTTTGCTTTGGTACTTCAACAGCTTTTATTGTACTCTGAAATCTCACGTGCGCATTGTAGTGTGTGTGTGTGTGTGTGTGTGTGTGTGTGTGTGTGTGTGTGTGTATGTATATGTTCACGAATGCTCATATGCACCAGTCCTGAAGCTTGAACTCAGGGCCTGGATACTGTCTCGGAACTTTGTTACTCAAGGCTACAGCTCTAACACTAAGGCCACAGCTCCTCCACTTCAGTCTGTTTTAGGGTGGTGCTTCAAACTGGAGGTAAGAATCACACAGACTTTTCTAGTCCAGGACGTTTTGGAACTTCAAACCTCAGCTCTCAGCCTCCTGAGTAGCTAGGCATACAGACCACAGGCACTAAGCTCATTGTGGGTTGTTTTATTGGCATAATACTGCTTTCTCCTCTTTTCTATGTTGCTCATATGCTTTTTTTCTCACTCCTTCATCTTGAAAGAGGTCACCTGGAAAGCATTGTCTGGGAGGAGCCATCCACAGCCAGCCAGACTACATATTACATTCGAGCCACACAGGTAACAGACTTACCATGTTGTGTCGTGAAAACTGTTCTGTCCATCAACACTGCCTGGGTTTAAGACGATATGGCTGATGACAGCTAGGACCCCCCCACTTGTTAGGATGTTCCCAGCAAATCTTCAGATTTAGGAGACAGACGCTTGCTCCAAGTTCTATAAACCCCACAGGACTGTTCCATGAGGACACCATTGCATTTCCCTATTCAGGCCTATTAGGTTGTGAATATTCGTGCCACATACACAAGTGGTAAAATAATTGTTGAAAGAACTTTCTGAGAGATGAGGTCCTGGGGAAGGGGAGGGAGGATGGATAGGGGGGAGGATGGGTGGGGAAAAACACTACTGATGTTCAGTGAACAAGTAGGAAGCTAGAACCAGATAAACTTTGCGATGAGCAGAGCTGGGAGAGATGGGGAGAGCAAGGAAGGAGTGACTTTGATGAACAGGCATTGTGCTCACAAACTGATAGGGTGAATTGAAACCCCTTGGTACAACTACTCAAGGATAAGTTAAAAATATATTTAATATTAAAAGAAAAACTTTCTGAGGGCTACTAATTAATACAGCCAAATAAATCCGTGTCCTTTATGTCACTTAGGAGACAGCTATATAGGCAAACAAATAGACAGATAGATAGGGATGATTTGAAATCTAAAAGAGGCTTCTACAAGAACTGTATTTATATAAAAAATACTTCCATGACAAGTGTCACATCAGAAAATAAAGATTGCTGCCATTGTAAATAAATAATACATCACTATTACACAATTGATAGGATTAAAAAATATGGTGGTTATGAAATGGGGCACATGAAATCACTTTCCAATATTCTACAAGGTTGTAACAAAATGAATCTCTTTAAATTTCCAAAAGGAAATCAAAGAAAAGCACTGGTGATACACATGTCGTCCAAGCTACTCAAGAGACTGAAAACTGAAGACCATGGTTCAAAGCCACCCTGGTCAAGAGAAGTCTGTTTGACTCTTATCTTCCATGAGCCACCAAAGAGCTGGAAGTGGATCTGAATTAGCAAAATGCCTTAAGCAAAAAAAAACTTACAGGCAGCACCCAGGCCCTGAGTTACAAGACTCAGGAATACCACCAGAAAATAAAGACATCAAAAACTCAGGGAATATAAAACAAAGGATATTTACCCAAATACTATAATGTTAAAGTGATTGGCTTTGCACAGCACTCCCGTGTGAAGCAATCAGAGAAAGAAAAGGCTTCCCTTGGTGGGCAGGAGCACCTGAGCTAGCAGTGGGTATTGATTGAACTTTTGCTTTGTTGCCCCAAGGAGAACAGCCAGGGCTATGACCGCACAAAACCACACAGGGGAATCACCATTGCTCATTTTGGGCCTCTCAGACGACCCTCAACTCCAGCCCATGCTCTTTGGGATATTCCTGTCCATGTACCTGATCACCGTGCTCGGAAATCTGCTAATCATCCTGGCCGTCACCTCTGACCTCCACCTCCACACCCCCATGTTCTTCTTCCTCTCCAACCTGTCTTTTGTGGACGTCTGTTTTACTACTACTACCATCCCCAAGATGCTGGTGAACATCCAGACCCAGAGGAAAGACACCTCCTACCCAGAGTGCCTCACTCAGGTGTGTTTCTTTCTGGTTTTTCTGGAATGGATAATTTCCTATTGACCGTGATGGCTTATGACCACTTTGTGGCCATCTGTTACCCACTGAACTACCCAGTTACCATGAACGCTCATTTCTGTGGCCTCCTGGTCCTCGTGTCTTGGCTTCTCATTTTCTGCATCTCACTAATCCATGTTCTACTGATGAGGAAATTAACCTTCTACCCAGGAACCACCATCCCCCATTTCTTCTGTGAACTAGCTCAGGTTCTCCAGGTGGCCAGCTCTGACACCCTCATCAATGACATCTGGATGTACCTGGCTATTGTGCTCTTCGGTGTGCTTCCTGCCTTAGGAATCTTCTTTTCTTACTGTCAGATCCTCTCCTCTTTAATGAAGCTGTCCAACACAGCTAGCAAGCACAAAGCCTTCTCCACCTGTGGCTCTCAACTCTGTGTGGTCTCCTTGTTCTATGGGACAGGACTTGGGGTGTACCTCAGCTCTGCGGAGTCCTCTTCTGCCCACAGAAGCAAGGTGGCCTCGGTGATGTACACAGTGGTCACTCCCATGCTGAACCCCTTCATCTACAGCCTGAGGAACCAGGACGTGATGGGGGCCCTGGAGAGACTGGGAGGCAGAGTGGTCTCCTGTCTTGATGGATTGTGAAGAACAGAACAAAGTACTCCATTGGAAGTGGGAAGACAAATTGGCTGAATATCAGATCAGTGACACTTTTACTTCATTATAGGATTCAGTGTATATGTATATATAGACTCTTCCATCTAGAAAAGACATACTTATTCACGCTTACCACCAAAGCCCCTATGGCTTTGTCTGTCGATGTTTGGACATCTGTCTTTCAAGGAAATTTTCTTGCGATCCATCAGAAGAACAACTTCTGTTTTCAGTGTGAATTTTTCTTAATATTCCCATTTGGGTTACTGTTGCAGAACTTTCGTGGGCATTTCCAATTGAACATAGAAAGCACTTATCACAATCCAAGTTTACACAGTATCCCTGTAAGTTATCCTCTTCTATATTAATTATTCCTCCTCAAACACAAAACTACTTCTTCTTCTCCTCCTTCTCATCCTTCTTTACCTCTTCCCCTTCTTCCTCCTCCACCTCCTCCTCCAAGAATCCAAATAAAAGCCCAACACTTTCGGAAGAGCAGTTGTGTACTTACATGAGAGATTTTGTTTTAAGTTTGAGGGCAATTCTTTTTTTTTCTTTACTAATTTCTCTTTCCTACTCAGATATGAACGTGTTTCCATGATAGCTATACTAAGTGACATCCTCTGATAACAGACAACAGTCTGAGGATGCCTGTTTCTTCTCAAACTCACCAGAATTGTTGTTGTAGATTTTCTTCCCAACTGACATAATACAGGATCAAAGTGTTTTATTGATTTTCATATTCTATGTAGTGAAAAGGTTGAATATTTATTCGTGGATTTCTTTATGCCCATTTTTAGCTCTCTTAAAGATTGTCTTGGCTGGGACCAGTGGTTCACATCTATAATCCTAGCTACGCAGGAGCTTCAAATTTGAGGATCACAATGGAAAGCCAACCTAGGCATTTATCTGCAATTGTCCGCTAGAAATCCAGAAGTGGTTCTGTGACTCAAGCGGTAGAGCAGCCTTGAGCTGAAGAGCTCAAGAGCAGCAACCAGGCCCAGAGATAAAGCCCCATGACCAACCAAATAAAATGAATGTGTAAAGAAATAAACATTATTTTATCAATATTTTTCCTCATTGTGAAATCAACTTAATTGTGGACAATTAATTTTTGGTGTTGAGTATCTGAGAGGCTTTCCTTCTATCTCCTGGGACTGGGGTTCTTTGTAAGTGAATACCCCACACACTTCTCTCATTCTCATCAGCCTTTCCTATGCTCTGAATAAAGATTTGATTTGCTGCAATCCCTTTTGTCAATTTTTCCTCCTATTTAATGAAATACAACAGAACTTTCCAGAAAGTACAAGTGTTGGCTATATCTCCAGTTACATTCTATGTGGTTTTCTATTGTAATTGCAGCTTCAGGTCTTACAGGCTGAGATGTAGGATGGTGCCTCCAAGCCAGGTTGGGTAGGAAAGTCTGTGACACTCTTATCTCTACCCATAAAACTGCTGGAAGTAAACGGGGCAACCTGTGCTCACACCTGGATCCTAGCTACTCGGGAGCCTGAGATCTGAGGATCAGAGATCAAACCCAGCCTGGACATGAAAGTCCATCAGACTCTTACCTCCAATTAACCACCAGAAAACTGAAAGTGGTGCTGTGGCTCAAACAAGGAGAGTGTTAGCCTTGAGACCTCAGAGATAGCGCCCAGGCCTAGAGTTCAAGGCCCACAGCTGAGAGAGAGAGAGAGAGAGAGAGAGAGAGAGAGAGAGAGAGGTAATCTCTCCCTAGTAAGGAAACAGCAAACAACGTACTGAATAAAGAAACCTGGAAGGTTGTAAGATCTAGATTACACAGGAGCCTGCATTCACCCTGTCACTCAGCACTGTGTCCCAGCCAGAGCAATCCATCAAGAGAAAGAAAAAGGTGCATCCAAATTGGAAAAACAAAACCCAAAATATCACTGTGTGTATAAGATGTGACCTGCACTAAAGTAACTCCCAAAATCAGTTCTGATGCCAGTGGTTCAAGCCTGAACCCGCAGCTACTCCACAGGCTGAGATCTGAGGATGGAAGCTCCCAGTCATCCTGAGCAGGAAGTCCTCCAGGGCCTTATTTCCACTTACATAAGAATAAGACAGAAATATTGTTATGGTATCTCACTTTGTTATCTGATATATTGAATTTATTTGTATTTGGTTGTTTGAAATTTGATAGGGAAGGGGGGGAAAACCAAGATGGGTGGGGGGTGTGGGGGGGAGGGAAATGGGTACCAACACATGTGAAAGGGTATCAATGTATGTGAATTAATGCACCTTCTATCTGGCAAATATCATGTAACCCTTTTACTAATTACAATAAAAAAAAGAATAAGACAGAAGTGGAGTTGTGGCAGAAGTGATAGAGCACCAACCTTGAGCACAAAAGGTATGGGACAATCCTCCAACCCAGAACTCCAGGCCTAGAACCAACACACACACACACACACACACACACACACACACACACACACACACACACACACTATCCATCTTTCAATAGGATCAGGAGGGAATGATATGTTTCCGGTTTTATTTAGGGGGTGTTATTTCTTTTCCTGCATGTGTGTGTGTGTGTGTGTGTGTGTGTGTGTGTGTGTGTGTGTGTGCGCGCGCTGCTCTTGGAGCTTGAACTCAGAGCCTGGGCATTGTCCATGACTGTTTTTGCTCAAGGATTCTGCTCTTCTGCTTGAGCCACAGCTCCATTCTGCCTTTTCAGTGGTCATTGAAGATAAGACTCTACAGACTTTTCTGCCCCACTGGCTTCTAACTCTAAATCCTCACATCTCAGCCTTCTAAGTATTTCATATTACAGGCCTGAGCCAGCAACACCTAGCTGAGATTGTTTTCTTTTTCCTTTTTCTCTCTCTTTAGTTTTTTTGTCCGTTCTTGGACTTGAACTCTGAGCCTGGATGCTGTCCCTGAGATCTTCAGCTCAACACTACCGCCCTACTCCTTGACCCACAGTCCACATCTGGTTTTCTAGTGGTTATTTGGAGATAAGAGTATCACAGATCTTAGTTTCTGGGCTGGTTTTGAACCAAGATCCTCAGATCTCAGCCTCCTGAGTAGCTAGGATGACAGGAGTGAGCAAAAAAACCCAGCGGAATTTTCTAAACTTGATTTCATAGAAATCCAGCAATTGGGCCGAGGGGAACAATAACAGAAGAAAAGGAATTAGGGGCTGATATGAGAGAAATGAAGAACAGAAAATACAAATGTCCAGTTAACCAGGGAGGATACATTCATTAACTAATAAATAAATGATTATTCATTTATTTAATCCATTGATCAGGGCGCTGAGCTATTGTTGTGATATTCTGAATGGATAATAAGGGTAACATATATGAGGTAACAAATACAATTTTATAGTGTGCTGGTTGTGGCTGTGTGCCTTTATCCAAATTACACATGGGACTTTTATCTATAATTTCAAAGCATAAGCTACTTTAATAATGAAAAAAATCAAGAATATTTTTCCTTAGAGATCAAGTGATCTATTACATGTCCAAAGTTTCTTCAAGGCAGATGCCAAATCGACATGGCTCCAGAGATTTCTTTCCTATAGAAATTAATAGGTCCTTTGAGAATTCATTGTTATCTTCTTCTCAAAACAACAGAAAATAACAAAAGGAACTGTGTTCCCCTTGGAATAAATTAATTCCTCTCCCCTGTAACAGCCTACACTAATGTAAGAAATTAACCTAAATCTGTTTATCCATGATGTCATCTTCACTTTAACTCATGGGAACAAAATGATTTGGAGACTAGAAAGACATTTCATTTCATAAAGACAATTATTTCATGAAAGGCAATTCATTTGATGAGGACATCTTAGTACATTCATCGTTTGAGTTGCAAGAAACTGCACAAGCTTCTGACTGCCTTTTCTGAATTCAGTCTCCGTGAAATCCCCTGCCAACAAAGTTCTAAGGAGGAGTTGGAGAGATAAGAAATCTTCAGTGATAATCAAAACAGAGAGGCATGATAGCCTGGTAAAGACAGGGGAAATGTAAATTTATGGACAACAAGAGAAAAAAATGGTGTGAGTAGCAGGCAATCCTCTGGAATAGTGAGGATGAGAAGGGCCAGAAGTGAGCTCACATCTGCAGCTGAGGTCCCAGAATGGCAAGGAAGTTGGAGTTCAGGCTTTGTGAACTCTGGCTTCCCTTCTTTCTCTCACTTTCTGCAACCTAGAGCCCCTTCCGCATGAAGTTCCCTTCTGAAAGGTCTCTTGCTTTTCTTCACTCTTTCCCAATAATCAGTGTAAACTGTAGCTTTGCTACATCCGCTTACGTATTTGTTAATCACCTGTTAAGGCTCCACTGTATACCAGGTATTGTCTTTTGGGTTCCAGGCCAGGGACTTGTGTGTATTTGTGTGTGTATGCGTGAGTGTGTGTGTGTGTGTGTGTGTGTGTGTGTGTGTGTGTGTGTCTATGCCTGGCCCTTCAACTCTAACCCTGGCACCATTCCTCAGCTCCATTTGCTCAAGGCTAGCATCCTAATACTTGAACAGCAGCTCCACTTCCAGCTTTTTCTGTCATTATTTGAAAATAGGGGTCTCATAGACTTTCATGTCCAGTCTGGCTTTGAAATGTAATTGTCAGATCTCAGACTCCTGAGCAACTATGACTACAGAGATGAACCACCAATGCCAGCCTTGATTGGACTTTTTTTCTTATTCTCCCCAATATTTTGCTGGTGTATCTGACTGACAATGTATGGTTTGTTTCACGTTAGTGTCCATAACAAAATCTAGCCAACAACGGAATTTTTAATAAGGAAGTATTCCTGTCTGTGTGTGTGTGTGTGTGTGTGTGTGTGTGTGTATCTGTCTGTCTGTCTGTGTGTCTGTCTGTCTGTGTGCCTGCATGTACATGTGCCAGTCATGGGTCTTGAACTGTGGGTCTGTGCACTATCCCTGAATTTCTGAGCCATACCAAATGAACTACAGCTCACATGTGGCTATTTGGTAATAATCAAGGATGAGAATCTCGGCCTGGAGTTTGGCCTAGTGGTTAAAGTGCTTGGCTAGCATGCATAAAGACCCGGGTTCGATTCCTTGGGACCACATATATACAAAAAAGCCGGAAGTGGTGCTGAGGCTCAAGTGGTAGAGCTCTAGACTTGAGAAAGTCCAAGGACAGTGCTCAGGCCCTGAGCACAAGCCCAGGGCTGGCAAAAAAAAAGAATGAGAATCTCATGGATTTCCCTGCCTGAGCTGGCTTCACACACTGATACGTCAATTGCAGACTCTTAGTATCTCAAATGCCAGCTGTGAGCCACTGTCATCCAACTTCCCTCACCTAGTTTTGCACATGCACACTGGCTTCAGTGTGCACAGAATGGTTTTCTATGTATACCAACTGGAAAAGGGGGTTTTGCTGTGGTATTTCCATACAGGTATATATTGAGTTTTGATCACACTAAACCCCTCTCTAGCTCTTTCTTTGGTCCATAATCTCTGCCCCTGATTTCAACAGGGTTTGGTGGATTTTATCTTCATCTTCACACATATTCTCTATTACTCAATCCCACCCTTCCTTCCCTGTCCCTCAGGCTTGTCCCCATAAACATTTATATTCAACATAGATAGATAGATAGATAGATAGATAGATAGATAGATAGATAGATAGATAGATAGACAGATAGATGATAGATAGATAGATAGATAGATAGATAGAGCATTGAGCATATGAACCAAGTTCACCCAGTTTATTATTGTATGATCCATTAATTCTGCTGATTTCCACATATTATGTTTCTGCTCCAGAGCATAAACACATATGTTGTGTATTGTATGTATGTGTGTGTGTTTGTGTGTGTGTGTGTGTGTGTGTGTGTGCCAGTCCTGGGACTTAAACTCAGTATCCCTGAGACTTGTTAGTCAAGGCTAACATTAAAGCCATAGCTCCAACACTTCTATCGTTTTGGTGCTTCAAATTGGAGTTGAGAGTCTCACAGACTTTCATGCCTAGGCTGGCATTGAACCATGAACCTCAGATCTCAGCCTCCTGAGCAGCTAGGATGACAGGCATAAACCAAAGGGCATTTCCTCAATGTATTCTGTATTTGTGATATGATGTTGCTGTCTCACTTGGTCTATGTGGCTGGTATTCTTTTTTTCAATTGCTCATATTTTAGAAGGAATTCTCTGTCAGGAGGCATCCACAGCCATGTAGACCAGCCATGCTGTATTCCATCCACACAGGTAACAGATGTGTCATGCTAAGAGCAGCTCAGTCCAAGAACGCTGCCTGGGCTCCAGGCGATGTTGCTGAACTCCATGTACTGAGATCTTCCCCACAAATGCTCCCAACCTGAGATAGATGCTCGCTCCATGGCCTGCAGACATGGTAGGACGACTCCCAGGTGTTGGCCTTTGATGTCTCTTCACATTCACCCCAGCTCCACAAGAAGTAACACAATTATACCTGCAAGTTGAAAGCGATTTCTGACTGTGGAGGTGAGGGGAAGAGATTGGCAGATGAATGGACTATCCTAATACTCAATGTACAAACATGAACCTAGAACTGGGTAAACTGAGGGATGGGCGGGGCTGGGAGTCACAGACCATGATGGGATGACACTGTACTCACAAGTCCTATGTTGAATTGAAAGCCCTGACTACAACTACTTACAACTAACTTCAAATACAACCATGTGAGCGTTCACTGATCTTTTGCTTTCTTACCCCAAGGAGAACAGCCAAGACTATGACAGCAAAAAACCACACAGGGGAATCAACATTCCTCCTGCTGGGCCTCTCAGATGACCCTCAACTCCAGCCCCTGCTCTTTGGGGTCTTCCTGTCCATGTACCTGATCAGCGTGCTCAGAAATCTGCTCATCATCCTGGCCGTCACCTCTGACCTCCACCTCCACACCCACATGTACTTCTTCCTCTCCAACCTGTCCTTTGAAGACATCTGCTTCACCTCCACCACAGTCCGCAAGATGCTGGTGGACATCCAGACCCAGAGGAAAGACATCTCCTACCCAGAGTGCCTCACTCAGGTGTATTTCTTTCTGGTTTTTGTTGGAATGGATAATTTCCTATTGACCGTGATGGCTTATGACTGTTTTGTGGCCATCTGTCACCCACTGAATTACCCATTTATCATGAACCCTCACTTCTGTGGCCTCCTGGTCCTCATGTGTTGGCTTCTCATTTTCTGCATCTCACTAATCCATGTTCTACTGCTGAGGAAATTAACCTTCTACCCAGGAACCACCATCCCCCATTTCTTCTGTGAACTAGCTCTCCAGGTGGCCAGCTCTGACACCCTCATCAATGACATCTGGATGTACCTGGCTATTGTGCTCTTCGGTGTGGTTCTTGCCTTAGGAATTTTCTTCTCTTACGATCACATCCTCTCCTCTTTAATGAAGCTGTCCAACATGGCTAGCAAGCACAAAGCGTTCTCCACCTGTGGCTCTCACCTCCGCGTGGTCTCCTTGTTCTACGGGACAGGACTTGGGGTGTACCTCAGCTCTGCGGTGTCCTCCTCTGCCCACAGAAGCAAGGTGGCCTCGGTGATGTACACAGTGGTCACTCCCATGCTGAACCCCTTCATCTACAGCCTGAGGAACCAGGACGTGATGGGGGCATTGGAGAGACTGGGAGGCAGAGTGGTCTCCTGTCTTGATGGATTGTGAAGCACAGAACAAAGTACTCCATTGGGAATGGGAGGACAAATTGGTTGAATATCAGATCAGTGATCCTTTTCCTTCATTATAGGATTCAGTGTGTATGTATGTATAGACTCTTCCATCTAGAAAAGATGTACTTATTCACGTGTACCACCAAAGCCCCTATGGCTTTGTCTGTCGATGTTTGGACATCTGTCTTTCAAGGAAATTTACTTGCTATCCACCAGAAGAACAACTTCTCTTTTCAGTGTGGATTTTTCTTAATATTCCCATTTGGGTTGCTGTAAGTTATCCTCTTCTATATTAATTATTCCTCCTCAAACACAAAACTACTTCTTCTCCTCCTTCTCATCCTTCCAAATAAAATCCCAACACTTTCAGAACAGCAGTTATGGCCTTACGTGTGACATTTTGTTTTAAGATTGAGGGCAAAGCTCAAAAAATTGAGTCACTCCAAAACTAATCTCCAAAGTAACAACCATCCCATTAAAAAATGGGCCAAAGACTTAAAGAGAGTCTTCTCTGAAGAAGAAACAAAAATGGAGAACTGCTCAACATCTCTGGTCATAAAAGAAATGCAAGTCAAAACAACTCTAAGATTCCACCTCACTCCAGTTAGAATGGCCAGGATCATAAAAACTAATAACCACAGATGCTGGAGGGGATGTGGCCAGGAAGGATCCCTACTACACTGTTGGTGGGAGTGAAAACTCGTTCAACCACTATGGAAAGCAGTATGGCAGTGCCTCAAAAGGCTAAACATAGAGCTCCCCTATGACCCAGCAATTCCACTACTTCGCACTTAACCAACCGATCAGAAAGTAGGGCATACTAAACCCACTACCACAACAATGTTCATTGGAGCATAATTCACCATAGCAAAAATATGGAACCAACCTAGATGTCCCTCAGTTGATGAGTGGATCAACAAGTTGTGGGATTTTTACACAGTGGAATTTTATGCTGCTGTCAGAAAAAAAATGACATTGCCCCATTTGTTAGGAAATGAAAAGTCTTAGAAAAAAATCATATTAATTGAAGTAAACCAGACTCAAAGGAACACAGGCTCAGTGGTTTCCCTCATTTGTCATAATCAGTAGAAACCTTGGGCTCTAGTAGCAGAGATCTGCAATAGAGCAAAACCTTGATACATAAGGCCATATAGGATGAAGCTAATTGAGAAGACCTCCAGGATATTGAAACAAAAGCCATATAATGAATGATTGTTGTCCTTAATGTACTATGTTATCTCTCATCTCTTTTGCTGTCCCTTGGTTATCTCATATTGTTACAGTATCTCACTTTGTTATCTGATATATTGGATTTATTTGTATTTGGTTATTTGAAATTGAATAGGGAAAGGGGTAAACCAAGATGTCTGGGTGGAGGGATGGGTAATGGGGACCAAGACATGTGAAAGGATATGAATATATGTGAATTAATGCACCTTCTATCTTGCAAATGTAACTACAATAAAAAATATTTAAAAAAGATTGACGGCAATTCTTTTTTTCTTTACTAATTTCTCTTTCCCACTCAGATATGAATGTGTTTCCATGAGAGTTGTACTAAGTGACATCCTTAGACAAAAGACAAAATTCTGAGGATGCCTGTTTCTTCTCAAACTCACCAGAATTGTTGTAGATTTTCTTCATGATTTACATTATACCGAATAACAGTGTTTTATTGATTTGCATGTCCTATGTAGTGAAAAGGTTGAATATTTATTCGTGGATTTCTTTATGGCCATTTTTAGCTCTCTTAAAGATTGTCTTGGCTGGGACCAGTGGCTCACATCTATAATCCCAGCTACTCAGGAGCCTGAAATTTGAGGATCACAATGGAAAGCCAGCTAGAAATCCAGAAATCGTGCTGTGACACAAGGGGTAGAGCAGTAGCCTTGAACTGAAGAGATCAAGAACAGCAACCAGGCCCAGAGATCAAGCCCCATCAGCAAACCATATAAAATACATGACTAAATAATTAAATCAACATTATTTTATCCATCTTTTTCCTCATTGTGAAGTCAAGTTAATTGTGGACCCTTAATATTAAGTGCTGAGTATCTGAGAAGCTTTCCTTCTATCTCCTGGGACTGGGGTTCTTTGTAAGTGAATACCCCACACTCTTCTCTCATTCTCATCAGCCTTTCCTGTGCTCTGAATAAAGATTTGATCTATGAAATCCCTTTTGTCATTTTTTCCTTCTATTTAATGAAATTCTACAGAACTTTCCAGAAAGTACTAGTCTTGGCTATATCTCCAGTTACATTCCATGTGGTTTCCTGTTGTAATTTCACCTTAAGGTCTAAAAGGCTGAGATTTGAGGATGGATCTTCCAAGGCAGGTTGGGCAGGAAAGTCTGAGACACTCTTATTTCTACCATAAAACTGATGGATGTAAACTGGGCAAACTGTGCTCACACCTGAATCCTGGCTACTCGGGAGCCAGACATCTGAGGATCACAGATCAAACCCAGCCTGGACATGAAAATTCATCAGACTCTTACATCCAATTAACCACCAGAAAACTGAAAGTGGTGCTGTGGCTCAGACAAGGAGAGTGTTAGCCTTGAGAACTCAGATATAGCACCCAGGCCTAGAGTTTAAGGCCCACAACAAAGAGAGAGAGAGAGAGAGAGAGAGAGAGAGAGAGAGAGAGAGAGAGAGAGAGAGAGAGAGAGAGAGAGACAGAGAGAGAGAGAGAGACAGAGACAGAGACAGAGAGACAGAGAGAGAGAGAGAGACAGAGAGAGAGACAGAGAGAGAGACAGAGACAGAGAGACAGAGAGAGACAGAGGGACAGAGAGAGAGACAGAGAGAGAGACAGAGAGAGACAGAGAGAGACTGAGACAGAGAGAGACAGAGAGGGACAGACAGACGGAGAGAGACAGAGAGAGACAGAGAGACAGAGAGACAGAGAGGTGATCTCTCTCTAGTAAGGAAACAACAAACAATGTACTGAATGGAAAAACCTGGATGATTCTAAGATCTAGATTACAATGGAGCCTGCATTTGCCCTACCACTCAGCATTGTGTCCCAGCAGAGCAATCCAGAAAGAGAATGAAAAAGGTGCATCAAATTGGAAAAACAAATCCCAGAATGTCACTATGCATACAAGATGTGACCTCTACTAAAGCAACTCCAAAAATCAATTCTGGTGCCGGTGGCTCAAGCCTGAACCCACAGCTACTTCACAGGCTGGGATCTGAGGATGGAAGCTCCCAGTCATCCTGAGCAGGAAGTCCCCAGGCCTTATTTCCACTTAAATAAGAATAAGACAGAAGTGGAGTTGTGGCAGAAGTGATAGAGCACCAACCTTGAGCACAAAAGTTATGGGAGAATCCTCCAACCCTGAACTCCAGGCCTAGAACCAACACACACACATACACACACACACACACACACACACACACACACACACACACACACACACACACACTACCAATCTTTCAATAGGATCAGGAGTTGATCACATATTCCTGCTTTTATTTAGGGGGTGCATTTCTTCCCTGTGAGTGTGTACGTGTGTGTGTGTGTGTGTGTGTGTGTGTGTGTGTGTGTGTGTGTGTGTGTGTGTATGTGTTGTTCTTGGAGCTTGACCTCAGAACCTGGGCATTGTCCATGACTGTTTTTGCTCAATGATTCTGCTCTTCTGCTGAGCCACAGCACCATTCTGCCTTTTTAGTGGTCATTGAAGAGAAGACTCTACAGAATTTCTGCCCCACTAGCTTCTAACTCTAAATCCTCACATCTCAGCCTTCTAAGTATTTCAAATTACAGGCCTGAACCAGCAGCACCTAGCTGAGATTGTTTTCTTTTTTCCTTTTTCTCTTTCTTTAGTTTTTTTTGTCCATTCTTCAAGTTGAACTCTGAGCCTGGGTGCTGTCCCTGTGATCTTCAGCTCAACATTACAACCCTACTCCTTGATCCACAGACCCACTTCTGGGTTTCTGGTGGTTAATTGGAGATAAGAGACTCACAGACTTTAGTGCCTGGGCTGGTTTTGAACCAAGATCCCAAGATCTCAGGTTCCTGTGTAGCTAGGATGACATGAGTGAGCCACCATGCCCGGTGGTGTTTTCTAAGCTGACTTCATAAAAATCCAGCAATTGGGCAGAGGGGAAAAATAACAGAAGAAAAGGAATTAGGGGCTGATATGAGAGAAATGAAGAACAGAAAATACAAATGTCCAGTTAACCAGGAGGATACATTCATTAAAGAATAATAATTAAATGATCATGCATTTATTTAATCCACTGAACAGGGCACTGAGCTATTTTCATAATATTCTGAATGGATATTAAGTGTAACATATATGAGGTAACAAATATAATTTTATAGGTTGCTGAGTGTCTCAGTGTGCTGCTGTCCAAATAAAACGTGGGATTTTTATCTATAATTTCAAAGCGTAAGAAACTGTAACTTAAAAATGAAAAAAAAAATTCCTGTACAGATCAAAGATTCTTCAAGGCAGAAGCCAAATTGACATGGCTCCAGGGTTTAGTCCCTATTGAAATAAATATATCCTTTTATTTTATTCTATCAAAACAAAAGGAAAAAAACTAAAATAATATGTTCCCCATGGAATAAATTAATTCCTCTCACCCTGTAACAGCCCACAATAATGTAAGAAATTAACCTAAATCTGTTTATCCATGATGTCATCTTCACTTTAACTCATGGGAACAAAATGATTTGGAGACTGGAAAGACATTTCATTTCATAACGGCAATTATTTCATGAAAGGCAATTCATTTCATGAGGACATCTTAGTAGATTCATCGATTGAGTTGCAAGAAACTACACCAGCTTCTGACTCCCTTCTCTGAATTCAGTCTCCATAAAAACCCCAGCCGACAATCTTCTAAGGAGGAGTTGGGGAGATAAGAAATCTTCAGTGATAACCAAAATACAGAGCTATGGTAGCCCGGTAAAGACAGGGGAAATGTAAATTTATGACCAGAGAGGGAAAACAAGACAAAAAGAAAATGGGGTGTGTAGCAGGCAATCCTCTGGAATAGTGTGGTTGGGAAGGGCCAGAAAGGAGCTCACATCTGCAAGTGAGGTCCCAGAACTCTGAGACACTTGGAGTTCAGGCTTTGTGAACTCTGGTTTCCTTCCCTTCTGTCCCTTGCTGCAACCTAGAGCCCCTTTCTCATGAAGTTCCTTTCTGGAAGGTCTCTTGCTTTTCTTCACTCTTTCCCAATAATCAGCATTATCTGTAAGCTTTGCTACATCGATTATGTATTTATTAATCACCCGCTAAAGCTCCATTGTGCACCAGGTATTGTCTTTTGGGTTCCAGGCCAGGGACTTGTGTGTCTGTGTGTCTATGTGTCTGTGTGTCTGTGCGTCTGTGTGTCTGTGTGTGTCTGTGTCTGGGTATGTGTCTGTGTCTGTCTGTCTGTGTGTCTGTGTGTCTCTAGGCCTGGCCTTTCAACTCTAACTCTGGCACTGTTCCTCAGCTCCTTGTGCTTAAGGCTACCTCTCTACTACTTGAGCTGCCCTCCACGTCCAGGTTCTTCTGTCATTCTTTGGAAATAAGGCTCTCCAGAGCTTTCCTGCCCAGGCTGGCTTTGAACTTCCATTGTCAGGCCTCAGACTCCTGAGCAATGATGATTACATGGATGAACCACCAGTGCCACCAGCGCTGGCATATTTGACCAAAATGTATGGTACGTTTCCCAGTAGTGTCCATAACAAAATCTAGCCAACAACAAATTATTAATAAGGAAGAATACCCCTTCGTGGGTGTGTTCTGTGTCTGTTTCTGTGTGTCTCTGTAATGTATATGTGCCAGTCGTAGTACTTGAAATGTGCACCTGAGCACTGCCCCTGATCTACTGAGCCATACCAAGTGAACTGCAGCTCACGTGTGGCTTTTTGGTGATTAATTAGGAATGAGAATCTCATGGATTCCCTGCCTGATCCTTCAATTGCAGCCTCGTAGTAGCTAGAATGCCATCTGTGAGCCACTGGCACCCAACTTTCCTCACTTAGTTTTGCACGTGCATACTGGCTTCAGTGTGCGCAGAATGGTTTTCTATGTATACCAACTGGAAAAGGGGGGGTTGCTGTGGTATTTCCACACAGACATATTTTGTGTTTTGATCACAATAAATCTCTCTGTAGCTCTTTCTTTGGCCCATAGTTCCTGCTCCTGATTTCAACAGGGTTTAGTGGATTTTATCTTCATCTTCACATATATTCTGTATTTCTCAATCCCACCATTCCCTCCTCTCCCTCAGGCTTCTCCCCATAAACAATTACATTCATGGTAGATAAATAATAGGTATATAGATAATAGATAATACAAAGGGAGATGCTAACAAAGATGCAGTTACCTATGAAGATAATGGACCAACAGACAGACAGATAGACACACAAATGGTCTATTACACACATACATACATCCGGAGGTAATAGAAAACAGGTAGATAGATATATAACTAATTGAGAGAGAGACAGGTATGCACAAAAGTAGATAGATAATAGATACACACAAGCATACATACATAGACAACAGTAGACCCTTATATTGATACTGAGATCGCAGACAGTAGCCTGGTATGTATATGATAGGTAGACACATATATACATAAATAATAAACATGCGGAGGGTTGGAATGTAGGTAAGAAGATAGGTAGCTGAGTAGTAGACACATAGATACATGGATAATTAAACTGTGAAGATGAGAATGCACGTACCATTTGTCTTTGTGAACCTGGGTTATTTTGCTTCAGATGACATGATCTACAGTTCCAGTCATTTTCCTCCACAGGATGGAATCCATTCTTCCTAAAGACTGAAGAATGTACCATTATGTGTCCATCTCTGTTCTCCATTCATCCACGGAAGGACAGCAGGGCTGATTTCATTGCTTGTCTCAACCTAGAAGGCCTGTGCCTTCCTTTCCTACTCCTACTGATAAGAATCCATCTTCCCTGGCGCCGAGACAATAGGGACGCTGCCTAGCTCTCTCTCACAAAAAGAGAAAACCAGGGAGTCCCACGAGCCAATTATCTTAAGAAATCCATAACAACAAACTCAAAAAGCAATGGAGAAGAACTCAAACCAGAAAAGGAATCCAGATAAAGCCCACATCCAACTTTCTCAAAGAATTCAGAATGCGAGGACCCCTCCCCCACCACTCCTCACCGGCTCCAAGCCAAGCAATGTGGCAGCAGAGGCCTCCAGGCCGGCCAGCCCAAACACTGCAGAAAGCAACACAGGACCGGGACAGTGAGCTGCTGAAGCAGCAGAAACCAGACGCGGAACCAGAACTGCAAGCAGCGGAAACCAGACAAGGAACACAGGCTGCGGAGGAGACCTGAGGGGAGTGAAAGAGTCCCCAAAACCTTGGAACACCCGCAGACGGAACACAGAGGTGTGAGTAACACAGCTGGTCCCCAAACATATCTGGAAAGCAGGGCTCGTGCCAAGCAATAGAACTTCACTCCGGCCCCTCCACCCCGCCCGAGAAAGACTGGCAGGAGCAGGGGGGCAAGGAATTTAGTATCCTGTCCCTTCCCTCAACAGCCCCCTCCCTCAGGCCATTGACTGGAAATTGACAGGCAGGCTACATAAGACCCAGCACCCCACCAACGGAGGCGGAGCTGTCCCAACTCCTACCCGCATAATGGGCTCAACTCCCAGCCCTCTGACAGGAGACTGACAGGCGGGCAGATCCTAAGACTCATCACCTCACCAGGGGAGGCAGAGCTGTCCCAGCTCCCACTCGTCCACCAAGCTCCTCTCCCAGGCCACTGGATCTGGAGAATAGAGGGCACTGGGACCCTACCTTACAACAGCAGGTAGGGTGTGTAGGGAAAATAGGAGCCAGCATCTGTCCCCCTTCAGTTCTTGAGTAGTGCATTCTCCAGCTGGGAATCCTGAGCAAGACAGCACCAAGGGGCCCCCCACAGTCACAACCTCTCTGACAAAGAAGTGGAAACACAACAGGGATCTGAAGGGCCAACCAGCAGCCAAGCTCCCCTTCTGAGAATCAGAAAGGCACGGCTCCGCCGTTGAAGCCCATGTCCTCAGCTGGGCCCTGCCCCTGGGAACAGAGCAATATCCTGCTGGTCCTACAGAGAGCCCCTGGAAACTCTCAAACCCCAGACCCTTGGCTTGGGGCCACCGCTGGAAGCAGCACAGGAAAATGTCTGTGCAGTGCGCTCAGACTGAAGCTCACAGATCCATCCCATGGTCCACTTTGAGGCCACTGGTTGGGCTAAGAGCTAGTCATGCAGCAACACATAAGTTGTGTTCTAAAACTTTCCAAACTTTGTACTCAAATACGCTACCTACTTACCAACTTAAGTCAGTTATATTTAGGGTATACTTTTTGTACATTACTATAATATTTTTACACTCCTACGTTAAACCTCTTGTATTTCCCCTGACCACACTCATTCTATTTTTCTATCTCTGGTCCTCTGTTCATCTTTCAACCCTTATAATGCATGGACCTACACTTGGTGGCTGTTGAGCAATACTGTATATGTAGGTGTTTAATTATTCTCTAGGCTCAGAGGTACTTAAAGACAATAGAGATTGGATTGAGAGGCTTATTGTTTTGGGTATAAGTCACTTATGAATGGTTGTATTAGACTGGTCTTTAAGTGCACAAAAAGAAAGACTGATAACACCAATCAAAATTGTGAACATCTAGTGTCTGCCAGGTACAAAGGTCTAGGTTAGTTATATCTGAAAAACTATAATGGTGTTTAGTATTAATCTTGCTCCCATTTTCAAATGGGCAGAACAAGAAACTCAAGAAAAATGTCAAATCAAGAAACAACATCCCCCACCCAATATAAACAGACAATGGAACAGTCACTGGCAAACCTAGAGGAGACTCTTCCAAGTGCTATACAAATGAAATTGATAAACATCATTAATGAAAAATGTGAAAATATAAAGAAAGAGATAAGGGAGGAAGCCATAGCTAAACAAGAAGAAACCATAAACATGGTGATAAATGAAAAAGAAGAAGCCATAAAGAGGCCATAATAAAGGTTTTTCAAAGAAAGATGGATGAATTCATAGAATCCACAAATAAAAAGGTGACTGAACTCCAGCAAATGTCCAAAGAAAATAAAGCTACTGAGCTAACTACTCAAATGGAAATCAAGGAGCTAAAGAATTCCATACATGATCTAAAAGAAGAGATGCAAGGCATCAAAAAAGAGCAATTAGAAGCAAGGGAGATAAAAAAAGTAGATAGCTTTGATAGCAGGTTAGGCAATGCAGAGGAGAGAATTCCTGGGGCTGAAGATAATTTAGTTGTTATAGAGAAAGAACAGAAAATGAGTCAGTCCAAATCTAGGAAATATGAGAGAGTGCTTCAGGAGGTCCAAGATACAATTAGGAAGCCTAATTTAAGGCTAATTGGTATTGAGGAGGGTCTGGAGAAAGAGGTCAATGGTATTGGAAATATACTTCAGGGAATCATCTCAGAGAATTTCCCAAATATCCAGAAGGGCTGGCTCATCCAGATACAAGAAGCTTTTAGAACCCCAAACAGACCTGACCCGAAAAGAACATACCAACGCCACATCGTAATCCTAACTGGATCAATAGAAACCAAAGAAAGGATCTTAAAGGCTGCCAGGGAAAAGCGATCAATCACTTATAAAGGCAAACCAATAAGAATAACCCCAGATTTCTCAGCAGAGACCATGCAAGCAAGAAGTGACTGGAAGCATATATGTCATGCCCTGAAGTCAAATAACGACCAACCAAGAATACTGTAGCCAGCTAAGCTCTCATTCATAACTGAGGGAACAATAAAAACATTCCATTCCAGGGAAAAGCTGCAACAATATGTAGCAACAAAACCAACACTACAGAGAATTCTCAAAGATGTTCTATACATAGAAAACCAAAATAAATGCAATATAGGGAAAGAAATGGCACCTAAACAGCGTACCATCTAAGGACCACAAGAACTGTCAAGACACAGGCCCTAATAAAAGCGTTTTAAAGTGGTAGGAACATAATAAATATCCCTCAATCCTAACTCTCAATATCAATGGACTTAACTCTCCAATTAAATGGCATAGACTGTTTAGTTGGATCAAAAAGCAAGATCCATCGTTCTGCTGTCTTCAAGAGACACATCTTACCCAAAAAAACAATCATCTTTTGAAAGTGAGAGGTTGGAATAAACTTTATCAAGCTAACAACCCCCATAAACAGGCTGTAATTGCCATCCTCATATCAGATAAAATAGACTTCAAACTAAAATTATTAAGAAAAGACAAAGAAGGTTACTACATACTACGAAAGGGATCTTTCTTCCAGGAAGACATAACGATCCCCTCTGAACTTCATCAAGCAAACTTTACTTTCACTGAAACCATACATAGATCAAAACACAGTGATTGTTGGTGACTTTAACACACAACTCACACCTGTGGACAGATCAACAAGGCAAAAACTCAACAGAGCAACCTTAGAACTGAACAACTAGATAGACCAACTAGATCTAACAGACATCTAGAAAATATTTCAACCAGCAACAACACAATATACGTTTTTCTCAGCAGCACATGGAACATTTTCCAAAATAGACCACATCTTAGGAAATAAAAAAAACCTGGACAGATTCAGAAACACTGAAATTATTCCCTGCACGCTCTCTGACCACAAAGGCATCAAATTGGAACTGAACACACATCTCCACCAACGAAAACCCTGTAACTCATGGAGACTGAACAACACATTGTGGAATCACCAATGGATCATCAAAGAGGTGAGAATAGAAATCCAACAGTTTATGAAATTTAACAATAAGGAGCACACAAAATACCAACTCTTTTGGGACACAGCAAAGGCAATGCTCAGAGGAAAATTTATTTCACTGAGTGCCTACAACAACAAGTTGGAAAATCACAAACCAACAAGTTAATGTCTCACCTTAAGCTCCGGGAAAAAGAGCAACAAACCAACCCTAATCCCATTAGGAGAAAGCAAATTATCAAAATCAAAGGAGAATTAAATGATTTGGAATCCAAAAAAAGTGTAGAAAAATCAACAAAACAATGAGTTGGTTCTTTGAAAGAATTAACAAAAATGACAAACAGCTAGCAAATCTTACCGAATAAAGAAGAGAGCTTACCAAAATAAACAAAATCGCAAAGGAAAATGGTAATATCACAACAGAAATTACCAAGATCCAGAATATCATGAGGGAATACTTCTCAAACCTTTTCGGCAACAAATTTGAAAATGTAAAAAAAATGGATGAATTCCTAGCCCATATTAACGTACCCACACTGATCCAAGAACTAACCCAACACCACAGGCCTATTTCAAGCTCTGAAATAGAAATGACAATTAGAGAACTTCCACCTAAGAAAAGCCCAGGGCCAGATGGATTCACAGCTGAATTCAATAAGATCTTCAAAGCAGAGCTCACACCAATACTCCTCAAGCTCTTCAACGAAATTGAAAATGAAGGTTCCTTACCAAACTCATTCTATGAAGCCAGTATAACCCTCATCCCAATCCAGACAGAGATTCATCAAAGAAAGAGAATTATAGACCTATTTCTTTGATGAACATCAATGCAAAACTTCTCAACAAAATACTGTCCAACCATCTACAACAACTCATCAAAAAAATTATACACTATGATCAAACAAGATTCATCACTGGGAGGCAAAGCTGGTTCAACATATGCAAATCAATTAATATAATTCAACACATCAACAGGAGCAAGGAAAAAAATTACATGATTGTATCAATAGATGTGGAAAAGGCATTTGACAAGATTCAACACCCCTTTATGTTATAAGCTTTGGAGAAACTAGGAATCGATGGAACATTCCTCAATATAAGCTGTGTATGAGAAACTCACTGCAAGTATTACACTTAATGGTGAAAATCTAAAGCCATTCCCTCTAAAATCAGGAATGAGACAAGGATGCCCACTCTCTCCACTCCTCTTTCACATAGTACTAGAATTCCTAGCCAGTGCAATAAGGCAGGGAGCAAGCATAAAGGGGATCCAAGTAGGGAAAGAGGAAATAAAACAATCCCTCTTTGCAGATTACATGATTCTGTATTTAAAGAATCCTATAGACTCTACTCCCAAGCTCCTTGAGCTGATTCAAACCTTTGGAAGGGTAGCAGGCTATAAAATTAACCCTCAAAAGTCAACTGCCTTCCTTTACACCAACAGTGAGAGGAACGAGGCAATAATCAGGAAAGCAACTCCTTTCACAATAGCCTCAAAGGAAATAAAGTACCTAGGAATTAGCTTAACTAAAAATGTAAAGGGTCTTTTTGATGAAAACTTTAAAACCCTAAAAAGGGAAATTAAAGCAGAACTAAGGAAATGGAGAAATCTCCCATGTTCCTGGATTGGAGGAATCAACGGTGTGAAATTGACAATCTTGCCAAGGGCTATCTACAAATTCAACACAATACCCATCAACATCCCAATGGCATTCTTTAAAGAAATAGCAGAGGCAATTCAAAATTTCATATGGAATAATAAAAGACCCTGTATAGCAAAAACACTTCTTAGCAGAAAGAACAGCGCTGGAGGAATTTCAATTCCAAACTTTAGACTCTATTACAGGGCTATAATTATCAAAACAGCTTGGTACTCGCACAAGAACAGGCCTGAAGACCAATGGAATAGAACCGAGGACCCAGATATTAAACCGCAGACCTATGGCCATCTAATCTTGGACAAGGGAGCCAAAAAAATAGAATGGAAGAAAGACAGCCTCTTCAACATGTTGTGCTGGCAGAACTGGTTAAGCACCTGCAGAAAACTAAAGTTGGATCCTTCTTTGTCACCCTGAAGTAGAATTAACTCCAAATGGATCAAAGCCCTCGAGGTAAAAGCTGACACACTGAAAACTTTACAAGAAGGAATAGGAGATACACTAGGCCTCCTTGGCACAGGTCGAAACTTTCTTAATAAGTGCCGGGGCCTACCGGCAGCAAATTGAGGTTCCTGAAATAGGAGGCAGGGACTGGATAAAATAGAAGAGAGGCAAACACATTGGGTCCGGGAGGTCTGCAGCCCAGGAAAAAAACTGCAGCTTTGTTTATTGTTAACTACAGGCTTATATCCCTTCTTGAAACCAGGGAACTTTCTGGTGTTACATGCATATGGTAAATCTCAGGTCATTTAAACAGAATAAGGCCAGAAAACAATAAGACAATAAAGCCATTGTCTGATGCAAATCAAGGTACAGTTTGATTCCACTCTGGCTCCCAACATATCCCCCGTTTTTATTTTAAAAGAAACAGAGCAATTTTTACTCTTTCCTATACCTCTAATTTATCCTGTCTCATTTTCCAAAAATGACTATGGTTCCTTCATCTAAAGGGGATTGATGGGCGGAGATTCAGCTTCTGTGACTTCTTCAAGCTGACTCAGGGGCATTGTCTCTGTGCTTGACCAGGAACCTTAAGAAGCCTTGCCTGTTTTATCAAGGGGTAGCAAGGATTAGATATCAGGAACAATAATTTGCTCCAAACTAGAGATCATATTTAATATTTAACAACTTCACAAACCATCTTTGGATACAATAGTGTAACTTACTTAGCACCCATTTGCAAAGGCTTTTTCTTGATTGTCTGGGGAACTAAATCTCTGCAACCTTAACAATGCTTCAGTTGTCAGATCTAAACAGATTAATAGAGACACAAGCCCCAGATCCACAAACTTTTCCTGAATTTGTGGCTGGTGTCAAAAAAAATCGCTCAATTAGGACTTTAAACTACCCACTATCACAGAAGATTGACAAGTTCCTGCCCAGTTATGAAAGGCACGGGCATTAGTAAGGCATGCTTACAAACTATTCTATGACCTCCCGGCTCTGATTAATTTGTATGGCCAAGCACAAGTGACTCTAAGATCTGACACCATCTCTGCCATCCAAGCAGAGGCTTTCGTGTCCCAGTAGTGTCTCTCCACACAGGGATAAACATCCCATTGGCATTTCACTTTGTTGGTTACTGTATTTGAACTCAGGGTCTGGGCGCTGTCTCTCAGCTCTCCAGCTCAAGGCTAGCACCCTGCCACTGCGAGTCCCGAGCTTGGTGCTTGAGTGCTTCCCCCCAGCTTTTCAGCCCAGAGCTAGCACTCTGCCACTTCGAGCTCCAAAGCAACTCTGTGCCAGCATCCTGCTGGCAGATTAGACACCACAGTCTCACAGGGACTTTGCTTTGCCCAGGCAGGCTCAAAGCTGCGGCTTTCAGATCAATGAGTCCTCAAAAGGCCACTTTACTCCAATTAGAAGCAACAAGGTGGTCAACTCAGAAATAGTCTCTAAGCATGATCTTACCTGGAACTTGGTGAGGGCCAAACTTACATCTGAATGAGGATCTGCTGTCCTTCTCCATGGGCCTGCTGGAGATTGCTATAAAGTAACTTACAAGAGTAAGCTGAAATAGCAATTAAGCAACCATTTTGATAGTCCTAATTTTCCTTGTTTCTTTTTTTTTGAAACAAAACTTTAGGACAACTTTACTTTTAAATTTTGTTCAGAAACCATTTCTAATTTTCTTTAAAATTTTTACCCTTTCTAACTTAAACTCTTAAGACTTTGGTCTTTATTTGCATTTGAAAAACTTTTAAGGCTAAAGGAATTCTCTTTGCCTCCAGGGCCCCTAGGGCCCAGGTCACTCCCTTTGCCTTTAGAAGAGGCTTTTTGTTTTATTCTGCAGTTTAGATTATTACTGCCTAGAACTCCATCAACAATTTAAAACTCAAATAACAGTTTTTCCCTAATGCAAGAATTACAAACATCAGTGCACCAAAAGTTATCATCAGACTTCCAGTGTCAGTCTGTAAGAAAAGACAGATAGGCAAAGTTTTTGACATTAATGAACAATTTTACATTTAAATCTCTTATACATGTCTCCAAACTTTAACTAAAGGTAATAAATCCCAAATTCCCTAATACCTCTGGGTTAAACAGGATACAATGTTTACAATGTAAACAGCTCTATGTATTACAAAACTAGATTTTTTAATGCAGATTTCATGATCTTTATAAAAATACTTTTTACCAATTTCTCTTTAACACAATGTAATAATTCTTTGAGACATTGTAAAACATTCAAACCTAATATTTTTGTTGAAGTTTTAAGCTTCGATTTACCCAATTGCCTTTGTGTTTAAGTATAAATTTATCCATTGTTTTATACAGCATGCTGATAATTTAACCTTGAACATATTCACTCACTCATTCACACACATTCATACTCAAAGATCTTAAAGCGCGCAAATTAATATCGGCCGTTTATTTTCCGGAAGTTTGTGTCAAGAGAGCTTTGCCAATTTTACTCTTGCAGGTGAGAATCAGGTTCAAAACAAAACTTTTTTGCAAGGCAACTTAGCTGGAATTTATTTTTCCAGGGCTTGTTACAACTGCAGACAGAGGGGAGCGGCCATACTAGGCCCAGAAATGTTCCAATAAATAACAAGGATGTGTGCTTGAGTACACACAGAAAAACCATAAGGATCCATAGTTAGAACTGGTACCAATTTTAAAGACAAAACTGGACAAGGAAAAATATGTAACACGAACAAGACAGAGAAGCGGAGACTTTTAAATAATCAGACATTGACATATAACAAGAAAATTGGACTCAATCAGATACACTTCACACAAAAAACATGAGCTCAGATGAATGTTTTCACCAAACAGCTATTTTTAGATTTAGACATGTCTTGCTGGTGGGACTCTCAGGTATGCCTTGCTATCGACAAGAAACTCAGAAGGGGAGGGGGGGGTCAAGGCATCCCTTGACCACCCAGGCCTCTATTTTAGGCCCACAGTGCACCTTTTTTTTTAAAAAAAAAATAAAAATATAAAACAAAACACAGACATATAGGGGGTCGGCCGACTTCTACTTACCTCTGGAGGCCTTTGCTATCCACCTGGGCATCTTTTACAAAAAAGGTTATTAAGAAGACGGACGGTAAAGACAAACTAAAAAGAACAATCCTTTATCTCAATAGTATACAATTTGTAAGAGAACAATTGTCACATATTAAATTGTGTAGAGTCAATGAATATGTTAAAAGGTCCCTACATAATAGTAAAAGGAGGAGAAACACAGCTCATATGAATGTGTTGAACAAGTGGATAAGTAGCAGTCCCAATTGACATGCACAAATACCTCAGGTCCTTCCCACGTCGCAGGATGCACCACTGGAGGGTTGGGGGTGTAGGCCCAGTGAGTCGCTGCTTGGATGGCCACTGTCACTCTCCACAATCCAAACGCAGTGTTCAGGCAGCCAGCGGGCATCATTTTCTCCTTGTGAAAAAACACATACATGCCCTCGACCCCAGGTTAGAACAGGATCGGGTCCGTGCCAAGCACCAGTTAGGGGATCCTTCCACTTTACTAAGGCAAAAGCACGCTGCTCTCTTTTATCCCTGAATCGCTGAGCAGCAGATAAATTATTTAAGTCCAAATTCAAAAAATTTAAAACAAATAAAGCATGATTAAGTATATTCACAGTAGTAGCAGAATACAACTCCCCCTTCTGTATTTTAACAATTTGATGTTTTAGTAATCCATTAGCTCACTCCACAATACCCTGGCCCTGAGGATTATAAGGAATGCCTGTAATATGAGTGATGTTATAAGATTGTCACCTTGCACTAGAATTAACTCCAAATGGATCAAAGACCTGGAGGTAAAAGCTGACACACTGACAACTTTACAGGAAGGAAGAGGAGATACACTAGGCCTCCTTGGCACAGGTCGAAACTTTCTTAATAAGGACCAAAAATAACAATATTTCATATGGAATAATAAAAGACTCCGTATAGCAAAAACACTTCTTAGCAGAAAGAACAGCGCTGGAGGAATTTCAATTCCAAACTTTAGACTCTATTACAGAGCTATAATTCTCAAAACAGCTTGGTACTGGCACAGGAACAGGCCTGAAGACCAATGGAATAGAACTGAGGACCCAGATATTAAACCACAGACCTATGGCCACCTAATCTTCAACAAGGGAGCCAAAAAAATAGAATGGAAGAAAGACAGCCTCTTCAACAAGTTGTGCTGGCAGAACTGGTTAAGCACCTGCAGAAAACTAAAGCTGGATCCTTCTTTGTCACCTTGCACTAGAATTAACTCCAAATGGATCAAAGACCTGGAGGTAAAAGCTGACACCCTGAAAACTCTACAGAAAGGAATAGGAGATACACTAGGCCTCCTTGGCACAGGTCGAAACTTTCTTAATAAGGACCAAGAATCACAACAAATCAGAGAAAGGCTGGATAAGTGGCACTGCATTAAACTGCAGAGCTTTTGTATGGCAAAGGACATAGCTAGTAAACTAATCAGGAAGCCTACAGAGTGGGAGAAGATCTTCACCAACCAAACAATGGACAAAGGCCTCATATCTAAAATATATCAACAACTCAAAAAATTGAATCACTCCAAAACTAACCTCCAAAGTAACAACCATCCCATTAAAAAATGGGCCAAAGACTTAAGGAGTCTACTCTGAAGAAGAAACAAAAATGGCCTATAGACACATGAAGAAATGCTCACCATCTCTGGTCATAAAAGAAATGCAAATCAAAACAACTCTAAGATTCCACCTCACTCCAGTTAGAATGGCCAGGATCAGGAAAACGAATGACAACAGATGCTGGAGGGGATGTGGCCAGGAGGGATCACTACTACACTGTTGGTGGGAGTGCAAACTCGTTCAACCACTATGGAAAGCAGTGTGGCAGTGCCTCAAAAGGCTAAACATAGAACTCCCCTATGACCCACAATTCCACTACTTGGCATTTACCCAACCACCCAGAAACAAGGACATACTAAACCCACTAGCACAACAATGTTCATTGCAGCACTATTCACCATAGCAAACATATGGAACCAACCTAGATGTCCCTCAGTTGATGAGTGGATCAAAAAGTTGTGGTATTTGTACACAATGGAATTCTATGCTGCTGTCAGAAAGAATGACATCGCCCCATTTGTTGGGAAATGGAAAGACTTCGAAAAAATCATATTAAGTGAAGTAAGCCAGACTCAAAGGAACTTAGGCTCAATGGTTTCCTTCATTTGTCAAAATCAGTAGAAACCTTGGGCTCTACTAGCAGAGATTTGCAATAGAGCAAAATCTTGATACATAAGGACATATAATGTGAAGCTAATTGAAAGGACCTCCAGGATAGTGAAACAAAAGCCATATAATGAATGATTGTTGTCCTTAATGTACTATGTTGTCTCTCATCTCCTTTGCTGTCCCTTGGTTATCTCATATTGGTATAGTATACAACTTTGTTATCTGATATATTGAATTTATTTGTATTTGGATATTTGAAATTTGATAGGGAAGGGGGGAAAACCAAGACGGGTGGGGAGTGTGGGGGGGAGGGAAACGGGTACCAAGACATGTGAAAGGGTATCAATGTATGTGAATTAATGCACCTTCTATCTGGTAAATATCATGTAACCCTTTTACTAATTACACTAAAAAAATAAATAAAAAGAAGTTTAAAGAGAAAAAAAAGAAATAAAAATGGCCTATAGACACATGAAGAAATGCTCAACATCTCTGGTCATAAAAGAAATGCAAATCAAAACAACTCTAAGGTTCCACCTCACTCCAGTTAGAATGGCCAGGATCAGGAAAACGAATAACAACAGATGCTGGAGGGGATGTGGCCAGGAGGGATCACTACTACACTGTTGGTGGGAGTTCAAACTCGTTCAACCACTATGGAAAGCAGTGTGGCAGTGCCTCAAAAGGCTAAACATAGAACTCCCCTTTGACCCAGCAATTCCACTACTTGGCATTTACCCAACCATTCAGAAACAAGGGCATACTAAATCCACTAGCACAACAATGTTCATTGCCCCACTATTCACCATAGCAAAGATATGGAACAAACCTAGATGTCCCTCAGTTGATGAGTTGATCACCAAGTTGTGGTATTTGTACACAATGGAATTCTATGCTGCTTTCAGAAAGAATGACATCACCCCATTTGTTAGGAAATGGAAAGACTTAGAAAAAGTCATATTAAGTGAAGTAAGCCAGACTCAAAGGAACTTAGGCTCAATGGTTTCCCTCATTCGTCATAATCAGTAGAAACCTTGGGCTCTACTAGCAGAGATCTGCAATAGAGCAAAATCTTGATACATAAGGCCATATAATGTGAAGCTAATTGAAATGACCTCCAGGATATTGAAACAAAAGCCATATAATGAATGATTGTTGTCCTTAATGTACTATGTTGTCTCTCATCTCCTTTGCTATACCTTGGTTATCTCATATTGGTATAGTATCTCACTTTGTTATCTGATATATTGAATTTATTTGTATTTGGATATTTGAAATTTGATAGGGAAGGGGGGAAAACCAAGACGGGTGGGGGGTGTGGGGGGGAGGGAAATGGGTAGCAAGACATGTGAAAGGGTATCAATGTATGTGAATTAACACACCTTCTATCTGGCAAATATCATGTAACCCTTTTACTAATTACAATAAAAAACAAAAAAGAAAAAAAAAGATGTACTTGTGGCTGAGAAGAGGGAGGGACTGACCCATAGGTTTTGGGGCCAGGGGCTGGCCCCTTCTCCAGTTTCCCGAAAACGGGTGGCCATTGCGATTTGTTGCTGACTTGCAATCTTTAGCCCAGTGCTTCCCTTTACCACAGCGTGGACATGTGCCAGGTGATGTTTCTTTCTCTAACTTGGCCTGGCTTGGGCATTGCGCCATCCAATGTCCTATTTGTCCACAAGAGAAGCAACGCCCTGGGGTCTAGCAGCCCGAGAATGTCGCTGGCCTCTATATTTTATAAATTTAGTAACAGTCTTTATTTGAGGAGCGGAGGCTAAAGTGAGGCCTTGTACATGGGAGGGTCCTATATCAGCACACAGTTTAATATAGTCTGTAATTCCTCCCTTATTCCTATGGGGTCTGATAGCTGCCCAACAGGCGGCATTGGCATTTTCATAGGCCATTTGTCTAACTATAGCCTTCCTTGCATTCTCATCTTGTACTAGGAGGTCTGCAGTCTCCATCAATCGAGACAAAAATTCATGATAAGGTTCATCAGGTCCCTGTCTAATTTCAACTAGATTTTTAGTACGGTTAGAATTTGGTAATTTTTTCGAAGCCTCTTTTGCTGCTGCATTTATTTGTATGTAGGCTTCCATTGCATAGCCCAATTGATCTTTGGTGTTTTTATAGGTTCCCTCTCCTAGCAACCGATCTAGGCTGTAAGGCAGGTTCTCAGCCCTATTTGCTTCAATTTTAGCTCGACACTGTGCAGTGAACTCTGTTTCTCCTCCACTAAGGCATGCTCTGGCAAGCTGCTTCCAGTCATTTGGGCATAAAATGTCAGCACATGTGGCCTCCAATGCTACTTGAGTAAAAGGGGCAGTTGGTCCATATTGGGAACAGGCACTCTTTAAGTCCCATAATAG
The DNA here is from genome assembly GCF_031878675.1 of Megascapheus bottae. Taxonomy (NCBI): domain Eukaryota; kingdom Metazoa; phylum Chordata; class Mammalia; order Rodentia; family Geomyidae; genus Megascapheus; species Megascapheus bottae. Next base: position 6,815,155 of record NC_143509.1, on the reverse strand, counting down.
TTTAAAAGGAACAGGTCGATGGTATACTTGTTCATCATGATCAACTAAAATGGGGAAGCATCGAGGCCCTGAAATATCTTCCCTCCTTTTAGCAGCCTGAGCTAAGTTTAGTTGGGATGCACTGTGCCTGGTTGTAGTGCCTGTTAGGAGGCACTTGTTGCTAGGACCTTTAGACATGCATAAAAGTTGAGAAGGGGGTTGGGGCTGCAAGGCTGCAGCCGGAGACGGTGGCAATAGGGGGTAAGGATTAGATTCCGCCGAGATTGTGGCCGGGGGTTCATATCTATTTCCTACTTCTGGGGGGATCTCTGCACTATCCCCGTCTTAGATAGTAGATGGAGGATTTCTTCTAACTTCTTCTCCACTGTAGCCAGCCGGTCCTCATCATATCTTTCCTTCCTGTTATCCAAACCTGAACTCTTACACTCGATATCTTCTGGCTGTTCCCTTCTCAAAATCTCACTTAGATTCTCTCGGGCTGAATCATACGGCTCAGCCTCAGGTTTCTCAGAAGGGTTCTTTAATGCAAGATTAAGTTCAAGATTCTCATTTCGAAGATCTAAGCATTCATCTACTAAATTCCAAAAAATAATAGCCTCTGCTGGGGTCTTTTCAGGGCCATATACATTATAATAATATTGAATTCCTTTCCCTATCCTCGGCCAGGTTTCTAAATTTAGGTATTCTTCCTGTGGAAACCACGGGCATGCCTCCTCGACAAACTGTAGGAAGCTCTCAAGCTGCCCTTGTCCCACCCATGTTCCGTGGGCTTCAAATATGCTCTTAGGACTGGTACATATAGCCTGCGGCCATTAACTTGACCCATAAATTTTACTCTGGACAATACAGCCTCCCGCTCTCTCACTCTCTTAAAATCCTCTCCTAATAGTCCTACGATGCGTCACTCACCACAGCGGGGTCCTCCACCTTCGTCCCAGATTTTCAGGGTCACTGTTCGGGCGCCATTTGCCAGGGCCTACTGGCAGCAAATTGGGGTTCCTGAAATAGGGGGCAGGGACTGGAAAAAATAGAAGAGATACAAACACATTGGGTCCGGGAGGGCTGCAACCCAGGTAAAAACTGCAGCCTCGTTTATTGTCAACGCCAAGCTTATATCCCTTCTTGAAACCAGGGAACTTCCAGGTGTTACATTCATATGGTAAATCTCAGGTCATTTAAACAGAATGAGGCCAGAAAACAATAAGACAGTAAAGCCATTGTCTGATGCAAATCAAGGTACAGTTTCATTCCACTCTGGCTCCCAACAAATAAGGACCAAAAATCACAACAAATCAGAGAAAGGCTGGATAAGTGGGACTGCATTAAACTGCAGACCTTTTGTACTGCAAAGGACATAGCTAGTAAATTAATTAGGAACGCTACAGAGTGGTAGAAGATCTTCACCAACCAAACAACGGACAAAGGCCTAATATCTAAAATATATCAACAACTCAAAAAATTGAATCACTCCAAAATGAATCTCCGAAGTAACAACCATCCCATTAAAAAATGGGCCAAAGACTTAAAGAGAGTCTTCTCTGAACAAGAAACAAAAATGGCCTATAGACACATGAAGAAATGCTCAACATCTCTGGTCATAAAAGAAATGCAAATCAAAACAACTCTAAGATTCCACCTCACTCCAGTTAGAATGGCCAGGATCAGGAAAACGAATAACAACAGATGCTGGAGGGGATGTGGCCAGGAGGGATCACTAGTACACTGTTGGTGGGAGTGCAAACTCGTTCAACCATTATGGAAAGCAGTGTGGCAATGCCTCAAAAGGCTAAAAATAGAACTCCAATATTACCCAGCAATACCACTACTTGGCATTTACCCAACCATCCAGAAACAAGGGCATACTAAATCCACTAGCACAACAATGTTCATTGCAGCACTATTCACCATAGCAAAGATATGGAACCCACCTAGATGTCCCTCAGTTGATGAGTGGATCAAAAAGTTGTGGTATTTGTACACAATGGATTTCTATGCTACTGTCAGAAAAAATGACATTGCCCCATTTGTTAGGAAATGGAAAGACTTAGAAAAAATCATATTAAGTGAAGTAAGCCAGACTCAAAGGAACTTAGGCTCAATGGTTTCCCTCATTTGTCATAATCAGTAGAAACCTTGGGCTCTACTAGCAGAGATCATGGCTCATTGTTGTGTGGTGTTCCTCTCACAGACAGCAGCAGCAGCCTCCACCACCTCCTCCATCTCATCGTCATCATCATCATCATCCTCCTCCTCATCTTCATCATCATCACTATCATTATCATCATCATCATCAGCAGCAGCAGCAGCAGCAGCAGCAGCAGCAGCATCAGCATCAGCATTATCATCAACATCCTCTCAGTAAAGCCATCCTCATGGTCCACAAAACACACCTCCAAATCCCTTTTCCATCCACCCTCAGCACTCACTCACTTAAGCTGCCACTCTCTTCAGCCATGATCTGGATGGACAGGTCTGAGGACCCCAGACCTGCCATGTAGCACCAGTTCAGCCTCTGTCCTCACAGTGGATGTGAAGACACCATGGAAGCAGAACTGGGGGACGCTGACAAGGAGGAGGCTGCTCCTGCAGGCAGGAGAGTGAATAGCAGGGAGCACAGGCTCCCCTTCCAATTCTAGGTGGCCTTAGAGGACTGAGGCCCAGAGCTCCCAATTAGCCAAGTTGAACACATCAATGACCAAGTCTCTGTGGACATTTCAAACAGAGAGCTGAGAGGACCTAAAGGAAATCCATGCTGGTTCAAGACTCTCTGTCTATGCAGATGATTAATACACTAAAACTTCTATCACTTATGCTTATCTGATGGAGAGATGGCATGGACTTTTCACACTCCTTATAATTGATCTCCAAACTGGGATGACTTTTAATGAATTTTCATTGTTCTCTATCCATACCATATATCTTCAGAATTATTATGATTCCAACTTCAAAGTTTACATTTTTTCTAATTTTATTTTGTTTTATTATTCATATAAACATTTAATCAAACGTTTTCTTTTCTTCCCACCCCCAAATGCCTACAGAAAACATTCCATGATTTAAGGATATATAAACCCTGAAGCAGTATAAACCCTGAAATTACAAATACAATAAAAACAACGAGTTGAGAAGTTGGGTATTAATTTTCCAGGTCTGTCTATTCCCTTACAAACAGGACAATATATTTTTTCTGATGGGTGTATACAATTTCATTGTGTTTATAGACCACATTTTCTTGATTCATTCATCCACCGAGGGATATCTCGGTTGATTGCATATCTTGGATAAGTAAACAATGCTTCCATGAAAATGGTGGCACTGGCAGTTGCAGTGGGGAAATGTTTGTAGTGGATTTTTATCAAATGACCCAGAGTGGGAATGCTGGGTCATAGAGAATCTCTATTCAGTCTTTTAAGGAATCTCCATAGCTTTCCAGAAATTTTACCAACAACATAGGAATGTCCCCTTCTGGCCACATCCCCACCAGCATCTGTGATTATCAGTTTTCTTCATAATGGTCATCTAACTGAGTTTTGGTGGAATGTCAAAGTTTTTTGATTTGCATTTTTTGTCAGTCCTGGGGCTTGAAGTCGGGGCCTGGGCACTGTCCTTAGACACTTTTTAGTTCTTTGCCATTTGAGGCACAGTGCCACTTCCAGCTTTTTCTGTGTGTATGGTGCCAAGAAATTGAATCCAGGGCTTTGTGCATGGGAGGTGGGCACTCTACAGTTAGGCTATGCTCACAGCCCCACTTCCTACTTTTTCCGTGCATGTAGCACTGAGAAGTTGAATCCAGGCTCTATGCATGCTAGCTAAGCACGCTAATATCAGATTAACGTTTGTCCATTCAATACCATCTTCACTGTTACCATACATCTGCTGTGGTGACTAGTGTAGGAATTCCTCGGCTGTAAGAGGTGTTGTGGCAGATCCTAAGCAGATGGCAGGGAAATGAGGTAGAGGCTAAAGCTTTATGCTTCTCACATGAGGAAGGAAAGAAGTTGTTTTCTGATAAACAACAAATCTACATAGGGATCTAGAAATGGACATCCTTATGTGTTGGAGAAAGACAACAAGACTCTGACCTTCAATTAAACACCAAAAACGTTGGAAGTGTTGTTATGTCTCAATGAAAGCAGGGCCAGCCTAGACAAAAAGAGAAAAAAATCAGGAACAGGGTAAGGTCCAGTGTTAAGACCCAGAAAAAAGGATTGCAGTGCTAAATTTCAGAAATCTTAACAGTTTTGAAATCTCACTGTTTGAGATCTCATAATCTCGGTGACTTCTTTCTCTTCCCTTTTTTCAAAATTTTACTATGGTTAAAAGCTGTACCAGAGGATTCAACTTGTCATGTTTATTTATGAACTCTATGATCAAAGTCATTCATTTCACAGTTCTTCTAGACTCTCTCATGCCCTACCCATCCCCTCACTTTGTCTGGATCCCTTTCCACATATGTACATGAGCAAATGCAGTCATGATATTCTTTTGAACTCAGGGTCTGGGTGCTGTCCCTGGTGCTGGTTTTGAACCATGACCTCAGATCTCAGCCTCCTGAGTAGGTAGGATGACAGGCATAAGCCAGCATCACACAGCTTTATTTCCCTTTAGTGTTTCCTGATGTTTTTAACCATTCTGAGTATATTTTATTTTGTTTATTCAAATTTCAATAAATAATGAAAATCCCAACTATGTTTCAAATATACTTGTAGCTCCACTATACATTACAACAAAAAATAAAAAGATAAATTTTGAAAAGTGGACACAAACAGATCATTTTTGTTTTGGTAGCACTGGTGTTTGAACTCAGGGCTTTCTGATTTCTTGGCAAATGATACATAACGTGCTTTCTTTGTTTTTAGTAATTTACAGATGGGATCTAGGACTTTGAGTTTTTTTAAGGAATTTATTAATGTTGATTTTTTACATAATATTTTAAATGACAAGTTTAACAAACAAGTGTTCAAGGAGGGAATCTCTCTTTACAATCACAGGGACTTAGTATGTAGAACTTAATCAAAATTAGGCTAAGGGTTTCTATGTCATAGAAACATATTAATTTAAGAAGTAAGACATTATGTCTATAGAGTCATAGGCTTTTATGTCTATATAGTTACGTTTATATTTCCATTACCATGTGCAGAGCATTGGATATGCAAATATTTTGTCCTTGCTCTTGTAGTCTTAATAGCCACATATTAGGGATACCAAGCGCCTTTTGTTCCTTAGGTCTTGACTTGTCTCACTCAACATGATTTGCTCTAGATTCATCCATTTCCCTGCGAATGCCATTGTTTTATCTTGTCTGTTGGCTATGTAGAATTTCATTGTGTATATATACCACATTTTCTGTATCCATTTATCTGCAGTAGGGCATCTGCATTGTTTCCATCGCCTGGCTATTGTGAATAGTGCAGAGATGAACATAGCTGAGCAGGTGTCCTTGTAATATCCTGGGTCATGCTGTTCAGGATAGATGCCCAGAAGTGGTATGGCGGTATCGTAGGGAAGGTCTATTTTCAGTTCTTTAAGAAACCTCCACACTGCTTTCCAGAGTGGCTGAACTAGTCTGCATTCCCACCAGCAGTGTAGTAGGGTTCCTTTTTCTCCACAAACCCACCAGAAACTGTAAAAATAAGGAACGCTTTACGAATTTGCGTGTCATCTTTGCGCAGGGGCCATGCTAATCTTCTCTGTATCGTTCCAATTTTAGTATATGTGCTGCCGAAGTGAGCATGATCTAGGTCTTTTTAATGTACAGGTCTGCACGGATGCTTATATCAGGGATGAGCCTCTAACTGCCTGCTCATAATAGCACAGTTAATGATTTTTGTTGTTTGCTTGCTTCTTTGCATCTTGGTTTGTACCATTCCTGGTGTTTGAACTCAGGATGTAGACACTTTCTCTGATTTTTTTCCTCAGGGCTATTTTTCTGCTTCTTGAGCCATAGCTTGACTTTTTGTTCTGTGTATGTGTTGTAATTGAATTTAAAACTCATAAGTGATGATGGGAGGGAAGAACTGAGACAGTGGGAAGGTAGCAATTACATTATGCAGAATGAAATGCACTCTTCGCCTGACTTATGTAATGGTAGCCCATTTATATAACACCTTTAAAATAACAAAAGTCATCAGGGGAAAAATTAAGGCACTAGTTTATAATTTTTAAATTAACTCAATCTAAAGGGCAGGACGGAATAGCTGGCTACAAAATGACATGTTCTGACTTCAAAGTCTGTCCAATTGTATTGAGGTAAAATGTACATATTACAAAATTTGCCACTCAATCCTTGCAATATTCTTAGTTGGGACTAACATCTGTAAACATTCATCATTCTTTACAAACTAACAATTTAAACATTACAAAGATATATTCCTCCTTAAGGAGGAATCCCTCCTGACATATCAGGAATGGTTTTCCACTGCTAATGGATTGTACTAATTAAACTAGATGCATACAGTATTCAGACAGGTAGAATTTATAGGACTATATGCTGAAGATTTTTGCTTCTGTCAAAACGACATAACAAATTAACTTCCTACCTGCTGGTGTCAGCTCCTAGTTTGTACAACCTGCTCAGGGCACTTTTGAGGTCCCTGCTCATCAGGCTGTAGATGAAAGGGGTTTAGGAGAGGAGTGACCACTGTGTTCATTGCTAAGAACACAGCGCTGCCCTTGGAAGAATGTGACACAGCTGACTCAAAGTAGACACCAAATGCTGTCCCAAAGAATAAGCAGACCACGGACAGGTGAGAACCACATGTGGAGAAGGCTTTGTACTTCCCGCTTGAAGACGACATTCTCAGTACAGAAGAAATAATCTTGTAGTAAGAGAAAAGGATCCCTAAGACAGGTAGGAAACCATATACGGTACCAATAATGTATTAAATAAATTACTTGTGAATGTATGCTCACAGGAAAGATCCAGCACTTGAGAAGGATCACAGAAGACACTTGGGATTTCCAATTGCTTGAAATCGGTCATCTGTAACACCATCCACACATGCAGTTGTCCTTCCAAGGTGCTGGCGACAAATGACAGCAGAATCAAGAAGACACAGAGACCAGGGTTCATGATGAGTGGGTAATTCAGGGGGTGACAGATGGCCACAAAGCGGTCATAGGCCATGGCAGTAAGAAGCAAAACATCCATACAACCAAAAATGAGAAAAATAGACATCTGTGTGAGGCAGCCCACATAGGAGATGGCTCTGCTGTGAGTGTGGATGTCCACCAGCATCTTGGGGACTGTGGTGGAGGTGAAGCCAATGTCAGCTAAGGACAGGTTGGAGAGGAAGAAGTACATGGGTGTGTGGAGGTGGTAGTCAGAGGTGACAGCCAGGGTGATGAGTAGATTTTCGACCACAGTGATCAGGTACATGGACAGGAAGAGCCCAAAGAGCATGGGTTGTAGCTCAGGGTCATCTGAGAGTCCCAGGAGGTAAAATTCTGAGATGTGTGTTAGATTACACATCTCTGCATTAGTTGGAGATCTTCGATATAAAGAGAGAGCAATACTTAATGAAGAAGTCAGAATTCAACAATCATTCTCAACTCAAATATGCACAGTTCATAACAATGTTCTGTCCGATACTTTTCAGTTATCACAAACCCTATCATCCTAGATTTTTTTCTTTCTCATTGATTCCCTTTCATGTGTTCATTTTAAATACTCAACTGTGTTAGGACATTATAGGTAGTGTTTTCTGATCACAGGAAATACAGCTCTCTGTGTCTCTCTCTGTATCTCTGTGTCTGTGTCTGTGTCTGTGTCTTTATCTCTCTCTCTCTCTCTCTCTCTCTCTCTCTCTCTCTCTCTCTCTCTCTCTCTCTCTCTCTCTCTCTCTCTCTCTCTGTCTGTCGGTCTGTCTGACTTTGTGTGTGTGTGTCCGAGGATTCTGACTCTGGGCCTGGGTACTGAACTTGAGGCTTTCCTGCCCAAAGGAAAGCTCAAACACTTGAGTAAGAAACTCCACTTTTGGCTTCCTGGTAGCTAATTGGAGATGAGAGCTCACTGGTTTTGTTGCCCACGCTGGCTCTGAACCTCTATCCACAGAACTCAGCCTGTTGAGTAGCTAGGACTCCAGGTATGAGGCACCAGGGCTTGGACTGTAGCACAATTAAAAAAAAAACATGAACATTTCCGTCTCCTACATATAAATAAATCAGGATCTCCAATATGACATCTACTTCTTCCTGAAGTAATTTCAGGAATTGAGGAATTTTCTGACAGTGGAGCAAGGGATTCCTTGGATGTAGGCAATGTTGGTTGACATTTAGTTACTGGGTTTCTTCCTTTTCAATCATCTATCTGATTATTGCACTTCCTATACTGGTTGTTAGCTATGACCCCGGTGGCTGTTTTGTGATCAGTCAATAATCCTGTAGAGAAGAAATTAGTGTTCTTTTTCTGGAAGTCAGAGAGAAATGAGACAGATGTCCAGATTCTCACTGGGGGACTAACAAAGCCTATCACACCACTTTCCAGTATTTACTATTTGGTGACAATAGACAAATAGAAAGTTAGATTCACACTGTTTTTTATCTAACCATCTGCCAACAGTTCCATAAGAATTGAGTGTTCAGTCATATCCTGTTAGATAACTAGACAGACTGCAGTAAACAATAACAGATTTTACGTAAGAATCCTGTGACATTCTATAGAGCAGATTAATAATTTTTACATTACTACATTTTACATTTTACTACTGCCATTCCTGGGACTCCTCTAACAGGATACCAAATTACTGGCTTGTCTTCATTATATTCAAGCAGTCCTTGCAGCTGTTAGCTCTTCAGTTAGGAAACAAGGCATTTGACTGTATTTCTTGACAAGAAGGAAACCTCTAAATCACGAGGAATCTTGCAGAAAGCACGCTTGTATGAATTGTGTGGTACACTCACTATACACTTGGTTGTGTTGCTTCTCTGTTGGGTCATGTTCATGAAGTACAGATGAAAAGATTGTTCCATGCCTGAAGTGTATGAAAACCTCAGGCTCAATCCTCACAATGAACCATGAGTAGGGCAACACAGGAGAATTTCCAACTGGGGTTAATATTGCATTGGAGATATTTAGGGAGATGTCAGGGGACTGTCTGGTAATAGGCTCTTCAATGATTGTGGATGCAAAATTCACAGAGCTCACAATTTGCCAAACTGATGCCGAACAAATCATCTCTAGGCACCCCATATCATGGAGGGGGGTGAGGGGGAACAAATGCCTTAAAGTATAGTTTTGAAGCATGTCCTTTGGTAAATGAAACTGGTCTGTCTGTGCAAAGATGACAAGATGAAAAGTATGGGTAATTATAGACTATACAGGAAGGCTTTTCTGCATTGCAAACCATTTGCACAGTTCCTAGACAGTTCATAAAGGAAATATCTAGAATATCAGTGTCTTGAATAGGGGACTGGCAGGAAGGAATAAATCACATGGAATCATTGAACAGACAGTGAGAGAATTTTGTCACAATACTCAATGTGCATTTATAAAAGGAAGTGTGGATATCAATGTGGCAGGTGGGGGAGGGGGAGAGGGATTATTTTGGAAGGTGTGATTGGGTTTAAGATGCGTTATGCATGTACATGAATGTCTTAAATGGAAAGTTCTGTCTACAAACAAGTGAAGAATTAATATCTCCAAAATGAGGGTGCACTGTTGGCTCACATATGTGATTCTAGCTACTCAGGGTGCTGTGAGTGAAAGATCGGGATTTTTTTTTAATTAAAGATTTTATTAACATTGATTTTTACATCATATTTCAAATAACAAGCTTAACAAACAATTGTTTAAGAAGGGAATCTCTATATACAATCACTGGGACTTAGTTTTTAGAATTTAATCAAAATTAGGCTAAGGGTTTGTGTGTCATAGAAACATTAATTTAAGAAATAAAACATTATGTCTATAAAGTCATAGGTTTTTATGTCTATATAGTTATGTTGATATTTCCATTACCATGTCCATACCATTGGGTTTACAAATATTGTGTCCTCGCTCTTCTACTCTTTGGATCTAATAGCCACATATTAAGGACACAATGCGCCTTTTATTCTTTTGGTCTTCACTTGTCTCACTCAACATGATTCTCTCTAGATTCATCCACTTCCCTGTGAATGCCATTATTTTATCCTGTCTCTTGGCTATGCAGAATTCCATTGTATACATACATACATATATATATATATATATATATATATATATATATATATATATATATGTGTGTGTATATATATATATATCACATTTTCTGTATCCATTCATCTGCAGTAGGGCATCTGTATTGTTTCCATCACCTGGCTATTGTGAATAGTGCAGAGTAAACATAGCTGAGCAGGTGTCCTTATCATGTCTTGGGTTATGATGTTCAGTGTAGATGCCTAGAAGTGGTATGTCAGGATCGTAGGGAAGCTCTATTTTCAGTTCTTCAAGAAACTTCTACACTACTTTCGAGAGTGACTCAATTAGTTTACAATCCCATCAGCAGTGTAGTAGGGTTCCTTTTTCTCCACAACTCCACCAGCAACTGTCATTGTCTGAGTTCAAAATCTTGGCCATTCTTGTTGTGGTAAGGTAGTATCATAGGGTTGTTTTTATTTGCATTTCCTTTATGACCATAGATGAGGAAACATTTTCTCATATGTTTTTCTGCCATTTTAATCTCTTCTTCTGATAATTCTCTCTTTACTTCCCTTGCCCATTTGGTGAATGGTTTGTTGGGTTTGGGGGGGGGCCGTAGTTTCTTGAGTTCCCTGTAGATACTGGATATTAAGCACTTGTCAATTGTATTATTGGTAAATATCTTTTCCCAGTTGGTTGGCTATCTCTCTATTTTGAGACTATATTTTTATCTGTACAGAAAGTTTTATTTTTTTATTTGCACTCTTATTTTCCATATATTTTTATTGTAATTATTAGAAGGATTACATTACATTCACCAGATGGAAGGTGCATTACTTCACATACATTGATACCCTTTCTCATGTCTTGGTGGCCATTTCCCGCCCATCCTCACACCAACCCTCATCTTGTTTTCCCCACTTTCCTATCCAATTTCAAATAACCAAATACACATACAGCCAATATATCAGATAACAAAGTGAGATACTGTAACAATATGAGATAACCAAGGGACAGTACATTAAGGACAACAATCACTCATTATATGGCTTTTGTTTCTATATACCAGAGGTCCTTTCATTTAGTGTCATACTGTATGGTCTTATGTATCTACATTTTGCTCTATTGCAAATCTCTGCTAGAAGAGTCCAAGTGTTCTACTGATTCTGGCAAATGAGAGAAACCAATGAGCCTATGTTCCTTTGAGTCTGGCTTATTTCACTTAATATGATTTTTTTTAGTCTTTCCATTTCCTAACAAATGGGGCGATGTCATTCATTCTGGTATCAGGATAGAATTCCAGTGTGCACAAATATCACATCTTGTTGATCCACTCATCAACTGAAGGACATATGGGTTGGTTCCATATCTTTGCTATGGTAAATAGTGCTGCAATGAGCATTGTTGTGCTAGTGGATTTAGTATGTCCTAGTTTCTGGATGATTGGGTAAATACATAGCATTGGAATTGCTGGGTCATAAGGGAACTTTATGTGTAGTACTGCTTTCCATAGTGGAAGAACGAGTTTGCACTCCCACCAGCAGTGTAGTAGTGATCCCTCCTGGTCACATCCTCTCCAGCATCTGTTATTATTCATTTTCCTGATCCTGGCTATTCTAGCTGGAGTGAGGTGGAATCTTAGAGTTGCATTTCTTTTATGACAAGAGATGTTGAGCATTTCTTCATGTGTCTCTAGGCCATTTTTGTTTCTTCTTCAGAGAAGACTCTCTTTAAGTCTTTGGCCCATCTTTTGATGGGATGGTTGTTTCTTTGGAGGTTAGTTTTGCAGTGATTCAATTTTTTGAGCTGTTGATATATTTTAGATATGAGGCCATTGTCTGTTGTATGGTTAGCAAAGATCTTCTCCCATTCTGTAGTGTTCCTAATTAATTTACTAGCTATGACCTTTGCCATTACAAAAGCTCTGCATTTAATGAAATTCCACTTATCCAGCCTTTCTCTGATTTGTTGTGTTTCTTGGTCCTTATTAAGAAAGTTTCGACCTGTGTCAAGGAAGCCTAGTGTGTCTCCTATTCCTTCTTGTAAAGTTTTTATTGTGTCAGCTTTTACCTCGAGGTCTTTGATCCATTTGGAGTTAATTCTAGTGCAGGGTGACAAATAAGGATCCAATTTTATATTTCTGCAGGTGCTTAACCAGTTCTGCCAGCACCACTTATTGAAGAGGCTATCTTTCTTCCATTCTATTTTTTGGCTCCCTTCTCCGAGATTGGGTGGCCATAGGTCTGTGGTTTAATATCTGGGTCCTCAGTTCTATTCCATTGGTCTCCAGGCCTGTTGTTGTGCCAGTATCAAGCTGTTTTGATACTTATAGCTCAGTAATGGAGTCTAAAGTTTGGTATTGAAACTCCTCCTGCGCTGTTCCTTCTACTAAAAAGTGTTTTTGCTATACAGGGTCTTTTATTATTCCATACGAAATGTGAACTACCTCTTCTGTTTCTTTAAAGAATGATATTGGGGTATTGATGGGTATTGCGTTGAATTTGTACATAGCCCTTGGCAAGATTGTCATTTTTACGATGTTGATTCATCCAATCCAAGAGCATGGGAGATTTTTCCATTTCCTCACTTCTGCTTTAATTTCCTTTTTCAAGGTTTTAAAGTTTTCATCAAAAAATCCTTTACATTCTTAGTTAAGATAATTCCTCGGTACTTTATTTTTATTAAGGCTATTGCAAAAGGAGTTGCTGTCCTGATTGTTGTCTCATTCCTCTCACTTTTGGCATAGGCGAAAGCAATTGATTTTTGAAGGTTAATTTTATACCCTGCTACCCTTCTGAAGTTTTGAATCAGCTCAAGAAACTTCGGAGTGGAGTCTATAGGATTCTTTAAATACAGAATCATAAAGCAAGATCCATCATTCTGCTGTCTTCATGAGACACATCTTGCCCAAAAATACAATCATCTTTTGAAAGTGAGAGTTTGAAACAAAATTTATCAGCCCCCATAAACAGGCTGGAGTTGCCATCTTCATATGAGATAAAATAGACTTCAAACTAAAATTAGTGAGAAAAGACAAAGAAAGTTATTACATACTAATATATGGATCTCTCCTCCAGTAGGACATAACTAACATGAATATCTACACACCTAATCCCAGAGCACCGAACTTTCTCAAGCAAACTTTACATTCTTTGAAATCATACATAGATCAAAACACAGTGATTATTGGTGACTTTAATACACCACTCTCACCTATGGTCAAATCATCAAGGCAAAAACTCAACAGAGAAACCCTAGAATTGAACAACTGTTTAGACCAACGAGATCAAACAGGTATCTGCAGATTATTTCAACCCGTAACAACACAATATATGTTTTTTTTAAGCAGCACATGGAACATTTTCCAAAATAGACCACATTTTAGGGCATAAAACAAACCTGGGCAGATTCAGAAACACTGAAATTATTCCCTGCAATCTCTCAGACCACAAGGGCATCAAATTGGAACCAACGAAAACCCTGTAACTCATGGAGATTGAACAACACACTGTTGAATCAACAATGGGTCATCGAAGATATCAGAACAGAAATCCAACATTTTATGAAATTCAACAAAAATGAGCACACAAAATACCAGCTCCTTTGGGACACAGCAAAGACAGTATTCAGAGGAAAGTTTAAACCTCTGAGTCCCTACAATAACAAATTGGAAAAATCGCAAACACTCAATTTAACGTGTCACCTTAAGCGCCTCGAAGAAGAGCAACAAACCACCCCAGATCCCACTAGAAGGAAGCAAATTATTAAAATCAAAGCAGAATTAAATGAATTGGAGTCCAAAAAAACTATAGAAAAAATCAAATCAACAAAACAAGGAGTTGCTTCTTTAAAAAATTAACAAAATTGACAGGCCCTTAGCAAATCTTACCAAATAAAGAAGGGAACATACTGAAATAAACAAAAAGACAGATGAGAATGGTAGTATCAAGACAGAAATTACCAAAATCCAGAATATCATGAGGGAATATTTCTCAAACCTTCATGCCAACAAATTTGAGAATCTAGAAGAAATGGATGAATTCCTAGCCAATATTAACATACCCTCCCTGAACCAAGAAGACCTAAACCAACTAAATAGGCCTATTTCAAGCACTGAAATAAAAATGGCAATAAGAGAACTTCCACCTAAGAAAAGCCCAGGGCCAGATGGATTCACAGCTGAATTCTATAAAGTTTTCAAAACAGAGCTCACACCAATACTCCTCAAGCTCTTCAAAGAAATTGAAAATGAAGGCTCTTTGCCAAACTCATTCTTTGAAGCTTGTATAACCCTCATCCCCAAAACAGACTGAGATTCATCAAAGAAGGAGAACTATAGACCCATTTCCTTGATGAATATTGATGCAAAACTTCTCAACAAAATATTGGCCAACCGTCTACAACAACTCATCAAAAAACTATACACTATGATCAAACAGGATTCATCACAGAGAGACAAAGGTGGTTCAACATATGCAAATCAATTAATATAATTCAACACATCAACAGGAGCAAGGACAAAAATCACATGAATGTCTCATTAGATTGGGAAAAGGCATTTGACAAGATCCAACACCCTTTTATGCTAAAAGCTCTGGAGAAACTAGGAATCCATGTAACATTCCTCAGTATAATAGAGGCAGTCTATGACAAACCCACAGCTAGTATTATACTTAATGGCGAAAAGCTAAAGCCATTCCCTCTAAAATCAGGAACAAGATAAGGATGCCCACTCTCTCCACTCCTCTTTAACATAGTAATAGAATTCCTAGCCAGTGCAATAAGGCAAGAAGCAAGCATAAAGGGGATCCAAATAGGGAACGAGAAAGTAAAACTCTCCCTCTTTGCAGATGACATGATTCTGTATTTAAAGAACTCTATAGACTCCATGCCCAAGCTCCTTGAGCTGATTCAAAACTTTTGAAAGGTAGAAGAGTAGAAAATTAACCCTCAATAATCAACTGCCTTCCTCTATGCCAATAGTGAGAGGAATGAGGCAACAATCAGGAAAGCAACTCCTTTTGCAATAGCCTCAAAGAAAATGAAGTACGTAGGAATTAACTTAATTAGGAATGTAAAGGACCTCTTTGATGAAAAGTTTAAAGCCCTGAAAAAGGAAATTAAAGCAGAACTGAGGAAATGGAAAAACCTCCCATGCTCCTGGATTGGAACAATCAACATCGTGAAAATGACAATATTTTCAGGTAGTCCCATTTATCGTGTCTCCCTCCAATTCTGTTCAGGGATCTTTTCCCTTTGCCTATGAGTTCCAGTGTCTGTACCACTTTATCATGTAGCAGTTTCAGTTTCCACTCTGACATTGAGTTAATGCTTGTGCATGGCGAAAGGCTAGGGTCAATTTTTAGTTTTCTGCATATGGCTGCCCAGTTTTCCCAACACCAATAATTGAATAGACTGTGTTTGTTCCACTGTATATCTTCGGCTCATTTGTCACATACAAGTGGACTATAGGTATGTGGTTCTATTTCTGGGTCTTCTATTCTGTTCCACTGACCTTCTGGTCTGTTTTTGTGCCAATATCTAGCGGGTTTTGTTATTATGGATCTATAGTAGAGTTTAAGTCTGGTTGTAATACCACCTAGAATTGTTTTGGCTATTCTAGGTCTTTTCTTGTTCCATATGAATCCTTGGATTACATCTTCTATTTCAGTAAAAAAATGTCTTTGGCATTTTGATGGGGATTGCATTGAATTTTATATCAATTTTGGCAGTATAGCCATTTTCATTATGTTGGTTCTCCCTATCCATGATCATGGGATGTCTTTCCCTTTCCTAGTGTCTTCTTGAATTTTTTTTCATTATGCTTTTATAGTTGCAAGATCAGGCTTTTAAGCCAGCATCGGCGGGAAAGTCTGTGAGACTCTGATCTCCAATGAACAACTCAGCAATGGCTGGAAATGGCACTGTGGCTCAAGGTGTAGAGCACTGGACTTGAGCCAAAAAGCTCATGGGCAGTGACTAATCCCTGAGTTCAACCACAAGGACAAGCACAAAAAAGGTTAAAAACAGAATGTAACTTGTATTTCACTCTCATCAATAACTTGTCTGATATGCAAAATTTTATTTTAAAATGTCAGTTAAATGCACGTGGTAATATGCTATAGCAGATTCCAGAAGTGACATCAGGACTCACATAGCCTCCCCATAATTAAAAACTATGAACTATGAGGCACACATATCATATGATTTACTTTAGGCCGTTTCATTTGTTTCAAGATATTCTACAGGCCCATGAACTTTCTGTCATGTGAGAGAGTGTATTTAACATTTTTCTAGGTAAATTTGCAAGGAAAGCTCATTTATTATTTTTTTTCCTGATCCAAAACACTAACAGCCAGGTTCTGTTGGTCCACGGTTGCTACCCTAGCTACTCACAAGGAAGAAATCTCACGATTTGCATTTTGAGGTCAGCCACAGTTGGAAATCCCATAAAACTGTTAATTCCACTAAACACACACACACACACACACACACACACACACATATACACACAGAGTCAGAAGTGGGTTGTAGTTCCAGTGATAGGTCACTAGTCTTCTGGAAACAAATTTATGAATAGCAACAAGTCCTGAGGACTGGTACAAACAAATAACTAACTCTCCACACCAACATAAGACGCAACTTTTATTAACCATGAGACAGAGGCTCACATGTGCAATAGTAACATCAGAGCATCTGGCCAGATCTGTAGGTAAAGGCTTTTAAGGTTTTAGATTGAGTAATTCGGTGTATAAGTGACCATTGAAATCAGCATGGAAATAACCACACTCCTTTCAAGGAATAGTTTTATTGTTTTTAAGTGGATGTCAAAGTGTTCACAATTTAGTATGTCACTTTATGTATCTGGGTCCACGTCACACCTTTCATCATTCCACCCCATATCTCTCAACCCTACACATCCCCTGATTGTCCTACTTTCATTTTCACATATAGTGGATAATATTGAATATGCGTACTAAATATCATGAGTATTTTCTCCCTTACAATTCCATCTTCACCCTTCTACACCCTTCCTCTTGGTTTGATCCCCATCCCCAAAACTTCAAGTACAAGCTACTTCATATTTTTTAGGTTACCTAAGAAGTTCATGGCTCACAGACGCAAAGGAACTTAGGCTCAATGATTTCCCTCATTCGTCATAATCAGTAGAAACCTTGGGCTCTACTAGCAGAGATTTGCAATAGAGCAAAATCTTGATACATAAGGACATATAATGTGAAGCTAATTGAAAGGACCTCCAGGATAGTGAAACAAAAGCCATATAATGAATGATTGTTGTCCTTAATGTACTATGTTGTCTCTCATCTCCTTTGCTGTCCCTTGGTTATTTCATATTGGTATAGTATCTCACCTTGTTATCTGATTTATTGAATTTATTTGTATTTGGATATTTGAAATTTGATAGGGAAGGGGGGAAAACCAAGATGGGTGGGGGGTGTGTGGGCGGGAGGGATACGGGTACCAAGACATGTGAAAGGGTATCAATGTATGTGAATTAATGCACCTTCTATCTGGCAAATATCCTGTAACCCTTTTACTAATTACAATAAAAAAGTTGCTCTTAAAAAAAAAAGGAAGAAGTTCATGGCTCATAGAATCACACCATTGCAATCGTCCCCTGTATAGTCCATTGTTTGTCAATACATTTGTTCATAGTCACCTGTGATCCAGCAGGTCTTTATATGTATATTTGTAAAATGATACGCTATTCCACATTGCTCATTTCAATCAACTTCTAGGTACTCATGTTAGACATTCAAATATATTAGAATAGGAGGGGTTGGGCATGTGGCTTTGGGGTAGAATGCTTGCCTAGCAAGTAGGAAGCACTAGGTTGACCGACTGTACCACATACACGGAAGACTCTACAAGTGGTGCTGTGGCTGCAAGTGGTAGAGTGCAAGCTTTGACAACAGAGAGGCTCAGGATAGAGCCTAGGCCCTGAATTCAATCCCCAGGACTATCCAAAAAAAACAAATAATCATGAAAGAAAAAGAAAGAGAGACAGAAAGAAATAGGGAAAGAAAGAAAGAAAGAAAGAAAGAAAGAAAGAAAGAAAGAAAGAAAGAAAGAAAGAAAAGAGAGAAAGAAAATGAACATTATATGGAATGTTTTTGGATCAAAGAACAATAGAGGCTCCTCTTCCAAGATCACTCGAGAAAAATCCACAGAAGTCACCCTGGTTGGTGAAACTCAATCTCATCCAATCTATAAAGAAACACCCATGTATACTTTCTTTATTAATAAAGAAATAGTGACATTTTCTGAAGATATGATCCTTGTAAACGTTCTGGAAAACAGACAATAGGTTTCCCACCCTTAATTCATACAGAGAATTCAGCACTAGAAAATACTGTGCTGAGCTGGCTATCTCTAAGGAAATTTCATTTCTTCATCCTGGTTCTTCTTCCTGTTTTTCTAATTCGCATCCTGGTTCCTCCCTTTTCTTCCTTTCTTCCTTCTTTCCTTCCTTCCTTTCCTTTTCTTTCTTTCTTTCTTTCTTTCTTTCTTTCTTTCTTTCTTTCTTTCTTTCTTTCTTTCTTTCTGTCTTTCTCTCTCTCTCTCTCTCTCTCTCTCTTTCTTTCTTTCTTTCTTTCTTTCTTTCTTCCTTTCTGTGTGTATGATAGCTGAAGGACTTGTATTCAGATTCTGGGAACTTCACTGAGATTTTTCTTCCCTTTCTACCCCTTGAGTCACACCTCTACTTTTGGCTCTTTGATGGTTAATTGGAGATAAGTTTCTCATGGCCTTTGTTGCCTCTGTTGGCTTCGAATTGGGATCCTAAAATCTCAGTGCTTTGAATAGCTAGGAACACAGGTGTGAACCATAGGTACACAAAATAAACTATACTTTAAGAAAACAATCATTCATTATATGGCTTTTTTACTATATCCTGGAGTTCCTTTCATTTTGCGTCAAAATATATGGCCTTATGAATCTAGGTTTTGTTCTATTGTAAATCTCTGCCAGGAGATCCCAAGGTTTCTACTGAGTATTTCTCATCTCTTTTGCTATCCCTTGGTTATCTCATATTGTTACAGTATTTTACCTTGTTAGCTAATATAGTGTATATATGCTTAGTTAGTTATTGGACATCAGATAGGGAACAGGGCAAAAAAGATGAGGGGTGGAAGTGGGGGGAGTGAACAGGGGACCCACACATGATAAAGGGTATAAATGTTTGTGAAGTAATGTACCTTCTATCTGGTGAATATAATGTAACCCTTCTTTTATGTACAATAAAAATATATGAAAAATTAAACAAAACTTTTTTCCAGTTTACAGAACCTAAATGCCTCAAGTGGGATAGCACGGTTCTTGAGAATAAGATGATGAGGGACAGTGCATTGGCCCCAAGTTTAAGCTCCACAGCTGAACAAAAAACACAGCTTTCTCTCTTCAGAATGGATTATGCAGCGCTGAGAGCATGCTTAGGTGGTGCAGTGCTTGCCTAGCATGCACAAAGCTATGGGTTTGATTCTTTGATACCACATTGAAAGAAAAAGGAAGAAGTGGCTATGTCTCAAGTGGTAGAGCACTAGCCTTGAGAAAGCCCAAGGACAGTGCCCCAGTGCTGAGGTCAGGCTCCAGGATTGGTAAAGAAGAAAAGACAAAAAAAGAAAAGGAAAAAGAATCTCACAGAATGTATTCTGTATAGGTGGACATGGAGGATTTCCAGCTGCAGGATCATATGGTGTTGGAGATTTGATGAGATGCCAGAGGACAGGCTGATGACAGGATCTCCTACCATCATGGAACCTGATTTGCAGAACTCACAATTAGAAAAATTAATCCAAAGCTTACAAATCCCAGTCAAGTCATTAACATCGATGAGAGGTAAAAAATAATGTCCCAAACAATAGATTTTATATTTGTCCTCTGGAAAGCAAAGGTTCCAAGTTCTATGCCTAGATGACAGCATCAAAAATATGGCTAATTGGGGCCAGGAATTTGCCCTGGTGATGGACTGTATGCCTAGCATACATGAAAATCTGCATTTGATTCCTCAGTAGAAAAAAAAAGTTGGAAGTGGTGCTGTGGCTCAAGTGATCTTGAGCTCTAGCCTTGACAAAGCCCAAAGACAGTGTCCAAACCCTGTGTTTAAGACCCAGTACTGGCAAAAAATGTGGCAAATTATAGCATATAGAGGAATGCAATTCCAAGGTGTAAGACTTTTGAGTAGTCACCAGACAATTTAACAACAAAAATATTCTGAATATCACTGTCTTGAGTAGGGTTCCATTAGGAGGTACGAGAATGAATGGAAACAAGGAGCCATAGGAGAATGCAGTCATGATAATCCATGTTCATGTGTGTAAAAAATGAAATTTGGATCACAATGTGCACATTGCTGAAAGGGTAGGTGGAAGAGAAGAATGATGGAAGAGATGAATCTGATGAGGATATTTTGTACAAGTGTATGGACTTGCTAATCTGAAATGTGTTTCTACAAGGAAGTTAAGAGAAAAAGTGTTAAAGAGAAAAAGTAGCTTAGTCAAATTATTAAATGATATAGTCTTTAATTATCTATCATCAGTGACTTCTTTGAAATACAAACTATTGTAAAACTCTTTCAGTTAAGTATGTGTGGAGAGGCAAGCACACAAATGATATCAGCACACATTCTCCTCCCTATAATTAAAGAAAATACATTTTACATTGTTGATCTTACATCATATTATTTGTCTCAAACATATTCTCTAAATCAATAAACCTTCGGTAATGTAAGATCGCTTATGTAATCTTTTTCCTACCCAGTCACAAATAATAATCATTTAATGCTTTCTATGAAGAAAAACAGGTTTAGCTGTGTGCCTGTGGTTCACACAGAATATCCAAGAGACTCAGGATCAAAGACCTGAGAATTTCAGTTTCAAAGCCATCTAGGGCTGGAAAGTCCATCAGAATTTGAGCTCCAATTAAAGATACACACGCACACACACACACACACACACACACAAACACACACACAAACACACACACACACACACACACACACACACTACACACACACACAAACCCAGAAGAGCAGTTATGCATGAAGTAGTAGAAGAATAGACCTGAGCAAAAAAGCTCAAGGACAGTGTCCAGACCCTGAGTTCAAGCACCAGCACTGCTTCAAACAAACTAACAAAAAAAACAAAAATAACACCCATCTTACTTTTGTTAGTCAGGATCTAGAGGCTCACCCCTGAAATCTGGGCATCTGGCTGGTCCTGTCTTTAACAAGCACTAGATCGTAGCCTGTGGGGTGGCTCAATCCAGTAATCCTAGCTACCCAAGTGGCTTAGATCTGTGGATTAAGGTCCAAAACCAGCCTGGGCACGAAAGGACTTGAGACTTTTATCTCAAAATTACCTCTAGAAAATGTCAAGTGGGGCTTTGGTCAAAGGTGGGCTTGGACTTAATCTAAAGAGCTCAGGGAACGCACTCACGCTGAGTTCATCCCCTTGAACCACAAAAAAAATCCCTGGAACCTATGTATAAAATAACTAAAAACAACGTGTTAGTCGTAAATCATTTGCCAAGAAATGAGAAAGCCCCAATTTCAAACACCAGTGCTACCAAAACCAAAATAATCTGTTTTTCTCCACTTTTATTGAGGATAAATATCGATGACAGAAACTTCATATCTAAACCACTGTAAAATTCAGATGGACTATCATTTCCAGGCATGTGTCATCTTTGCAAACTAAAACTTTATGCATTTATATCAGTTGAATTCTGACTATTAATATCCTTGACATGGCCAGCAATTTTCTCTAATGCTCCTGTGTCATCCATTATATTGATGAAACCAGACAAATACAAAGAATGTGCACAGACAGGTAGGGATTTACAGGAATTCGGGTTAAATTTTCTTCCAATGCAAAACCATATTCAAATGGATTTCCTACCTCCTGGTGTCAGCTCCTCATTTGAAGAGCCTGATCAGGACACTTTTGAGGTCCCCGTTCCTCAGGCTGTAGATGAAGGGGTTCAGGAAAGGAGTGATCACTGTGTACATCACTGAGGACACAGCACTGCCCCTGGAAGAATGTGAAACAGCTGATTCAACATAAACACCCAATGCTGTCCCAAAGAATAAACACACCACTGACAGGTGAGAGCTACAGGTAGAGAAGGCTTTGTACTTCCCCCCTGATGATGGAATTCTCAGCACCAAAGAAATAATTTATAGTAAGGAAGATTCCCCTGGGGGAAGGGCCAGCAGTAGTTCAAGCCTCTAGTACCATATTGAGTTAGGAGAAAGAACAGTTTCCCATCCATTAGTGCAGTGAATATTTTTATCCCACTGAAAAGAAAATCCAATCCCATGGATAGTCGCTCCTTATTCATCTATAGTCTTTCATCAGGCAGGCAGGAATCTACTTCTGATTCCTCTGGAATTGCCTCTTCTGGTATTATGGCATTTGTAGGGAAAGGGGCAGGCCTGGAAATGTGGTATTGAGTGAAATAAGTCAGGCTCACAGAAACAAAAGGTATTTGTCCTTCTCTAAACCATAGAAATTAAATCTCAATTTTCAGGATATATGAATACACATTGGGTCATGTGGTTCAATGCACACACAAATTGAGTAAAGTGTGGCAGAAAAGGATTCTATAGTTTAACCACATGAATAGGAGGAAGGTGAAACAGCCTGCTCCTTAAAAATACACAGTGTTCCAGGGGCAGGTGGCTCACACTTCTAATCCTAACTATTCCAGAGGCTGAGGTGTGAGATTCACAGATGGAAGCCAGTCTGTGGCAGGGAATTCTGAGAAACCCTTGTTTTCAATTAACTAGCAAAACGCAGGAAGTTAGGAGGAGGCAAAATGAAAGGACCTCCAGGAACTTAGGAAAGTGGTTTGAACCATTTATATGCTGCTACATTTGGTGACCCACAAATGAGAACGGAAAAGCACAGTAGCTATAGAATTCCCCATTACATATACTGGTACACCTAACTTTCAACCCCTACCTGCAAATTCACTGACATACATTTTCCAGACTCCTTGTGTGTAAGGTTTTACAAGAGCATCCTCACCACCTCTGATGCCCAAACCATCCTACCTGTCTTCATGCTGCAGAGAAGACACCCCTTCACCACCCATCCCACCCCTCTCTACTGTTTAAGCTGCTTCCCTCTTCATCTATGGCCCAGGTAGACAGATCTGAGCACCCCAGATCTGGTGTCCAGCATAAGTCCAGCCTCTGTCCTCAGGAAGGAAGTGAAGACACAGAAAGAGCAGAGACGGTGTTGATGAGGGGATAGATATAGGACCAGTGTCCTGGAGACAGGGGAGGGACGGTTCATCCTTGGCTTCTACATGGCCTTGAAGGATTAATACCCGGAGGTCACAATTAACCAAACTGTGTGTATTAATAAGTCCAGTCTCTGGACATTTCCAACACAGGGATGGCAGAATCATGAAAACAATAAATGACATGTGTCCAGAAGTGTGGCCTAGTGTAGTGTCCTCACCTATTATGCACAGAACCCTACATTCAATTCCCTTGAAACTCATAAACAGAAAAAAAAACAGAAGTTGTGCTGTGACTCAAGTGGAAGAATAGTGTCATTGAGAAAAATGTGCTCAAAGAAAATGCCCAGGCCCTGAGCTCAAGACCCTTGACTGGCAAAAAAAGAATACGATTTTTTAAAAATATTTTTATTGTATTTAATAAAAGGGTTACATGATATTTGCCAGATAGAAGGTGCACTAATTCACATACATTGATACCTTTCCACATGTGTTGGTCCCCATTGCCCTCCCCCCAACCCCCCTCTTGGTTTTCTCCCCTTCCCTGTCCAATTTCAAGTAACCAAATACAAATGTATCCAATACATCAGATAACAAAGTGAGATATTGTGACAATATGAGATAACAAAGGAACAGCAAAAAAGATGAGAGATAACATAGCACCTTAAGTACAGCAATCATTCCTTATATGGCTTTTGTTTCAATATCCTAGGGGGTCCAATCAATTAGCTTCATACTATATGGCCTGTTGTATCAAGTTTTTGCTCTATTGCAAATCTTTGCTATTAGAGCCCAAGGTTTCTACTGGTTATGATGAATGAGGGAAACCATGAGCCTAAGTTCCTTTGAGTCTGGTTTACTTCACTTAATATGATTTTTTCTAAGTATTTCCATTTCCTAACAAATGGGGCGATGTAGTTTTTTCTGACAGCAGCATAGAATTCCATTGTGTACAAATATGACATCTTGTGGATCCATTCATCAACTGAGGGACATCTAGGTTGGTTCCATATCTTTGCTACGGTGAATAAAGCTGCAATGAACATTGATGTGCTAGTGGATATAGAATGCCCTAGTTTCTGGATGATTGGGTAAATGCCAAGTAGTGGAATTGCTGGGTCATAGGGGAGCTCTATGTTTAGCCTTTTGAGGCACTGCCACACTGCTTTCCATAGTGGTTGAATGAGTTTGCACTCCCACCAACAGTGTAGTAGTGATCCCTCCTGGCCACATCCCCTCCAGCATATGTTGTTATTAGTTTTCCTGATCCTGGCCATTGTAACTGGAGTGAGGTGGAACCTTAGAGTTGTTTTGATTTGCATTTCTTTTATGACCAGAGATGTTGAGCATTTCTTCATGGGTCTATAGGCCATTTTTGTTTCTTGTTCACAGAAGATTGGCCCATTTTTTTAATGGAATGGTTGTCACTTTGGAGATTAGTTTTGGAGTGATTCAATTTTTTGAGTTGTTGATACATTTTACACATGAGGCCTTTGTCCGTTGTATGGTTGGTGAAGATCTTCTCCCACTCTGTAGGACTCCTAACTAGTTTACTAGCTATGTCCTTTGCCATACAAAAGCTCTGCAGTTTAATTCAGCCCCACTTATCCAGCCTTTGTCTGATTTGTTTTGATTCTTGGTCTTTGTTAAGAAAGTTTCGACCTGTGCCAAGATGCCTAGTGTATCTCCTACTCCTTCTTGTAAAGTTTTTAGTGTCTGAGCTTTTACCTCCAGGTCTTGATCTATTTGGAGTTAATTCTAGTGCAGAGTGACAAAGAAGGATTCATCTTTAGTTTTCTGCATGTGCTTAACCAGTTCTGCCAGCACAACATGTTGAAGAGGCTGTCTTTCTTACATTCTATTTTTTTGGCTCCCTTGTACAAGATTAGGTGGCCATAGGTCTGTGGTTTAATATCTGGGTCCTCAGTTCTATTCCATTGGTCTTCAGGCTTGTTCTTGTGCTAGTACCAAGCTGTTTTGATAATTATAGCCCTGTAATAGAGTCTAAAGTTTGGAAATGAAATTCCTCCAGCGCTGTTCTTTCTGCTAAGAAGTGTTTTTCCTATACGCAGTCGTTCATTATTCCATATGAAATTTTGGATTGTCTCTTCTATTTCTTTAAAGAATGCCATTGGGATATTGATTGGTATTGCGTTGAATTTGTAGATAGCCCTTGGCAATATTGCCATTTTCACGATGTTGATTCTTCCAAACCAGGAGCATGGGAGGTTTTAACATACCCACACTGAACCAAGAAGAACTGACCCAACTAAATACTCCTATTTCAAACTCTGAAATAGAAATGGCAATTAGAGAACTTCCACCTAAGAAAAACCCAGGGCCAGATGGATTCATAGTGGAATTCTATAAGGTCTTCAAAGCAGCGCTCACACCAATACTCCTCAAGCTCTTCAACGAAATTGAAAATGAAGGTTCCTTACCAAACTCATTCTATGATGCCAGTATAACCTTCATCCCCAAACCAGACAGAGATTCATCAAAGAAAGAGAACTATAGACCTATTTCTTTGATGAACATCGATGCAAAACTTCTCAACAAAATACTGGCCAACTGTCTAAAATAACTTATCAAAAAAATTATACACTATGATCAAACTGGATTCATCACAGGGAGGCAAAGCTGGCTCAACATATGCAAATCAATTTATATATTTCACCACATCAACAGGAGCAAGGAAAAAAATTACATGATTGTATCAATAGATGTGGAAAAGGCATTTGACAAGATCCAACACCCCTTTATGTTAAAAGCTCTGGATAAACTAGGAATCCATGGAACATTCCTCAATGTAATAAAGGCTGTGTATGACAAACTAACTGCTAGTATTACACTTAATGGTGAAAATCTAAAGCCATTCCCTCTCAAATCAGGAACGAGACAAGGATGCCCACTCTCTCCCCTCCTCTTTAACATAGTATTAGAATTCCTAGCCAATGCACTAAGGCAAGAAGCAAGCATAAAGGGGATCCAAATAGGGAAAGAGGAAGTAAAATAATCCCTCTTTGCAGATGATATGAGTCTGTATTTAAATAATCCTATAGACTCTACTCCTAAGCTCCTTGAGCTGATTCAAAACTTTGGAAATTTAGCAGGCTATAAAATTAACCCTCAAAAATCAACTGCCTTCCTCCACGCCAACAGTGAAAGGAACGAGGCAACAATCAGGAAAGCAACTCCTTTTGCAATAGCTTCAAAGAAAATAAAGTACCTAGGAATTAGCTTAACTAAGAATGTAAAGGACCTTTCTGATGAAAACTTTAAAACCCTGAAAAAAGAAATTAAAGCAGAACTAAGAATAGGATTTTAAGTAGTTGTGTACTGGTTTCTTCATTACCATATTAGTATTAATTTGTTGTACCAAGAGGTTACATTTAAAGATATCAGTTTATGAGTACAATATATTTTGGTTGTTGACACCCTTTCTGTCTCCCCAACTGTTCCAACTTCGACAATATCTTCAATATTCTATTTTTTAAAAAAGATAAACAATTGAATTACAATAAAGTAATTGTCCAAGGAGTTTCCACTCAATAAAACATTTGATGAACACAATGCATCTTGATCCTCATCAACACTTTCATTCTCCTTCATTCTACCCAAATTCCCCTCCCTTAAATTGTCTTCATTTTGAAGGGTATGTATAAAATCTTTAATAACATTTCTCCCCTTCTGTCTTCATTCTTCTACCATCCTCTGTCCTACCCTTTAGATTTCCATTACCCCATTTTCTGATACTCAGAAACATAATGATAAATTCTTCATTTTGTAGAAATAAATAGGGGGTTTTCTAAAGACATATGACACTGTCCTTCTACTATAATATGAATATGTGCTCTCAAGTTTGACCTTAATATGGGGGAGAAGTCAAAGCTTTGTGTTGTATGATTTCTCGCAGTGAAATGGAAAGAAGCAGATGGGTCATTAAAAAGTTAGGAGTGAGGAGAGAGTGAAGGCACGAGTAGGGAAGGTGACATTTTTGGAGAAGTGATATTGATGGAGATATATTATATTCAAAAACCGCTTTGATGACTGTCAAATCCTTAGTACAACTACTTATAATAATAATAATAATAATAATAGGGATAAAAGAACTTGTCAGTGGCTGAAGATGGTGGCAGTTCAGTGTGAGTCTTTCTGTGCTCTCTCCAAGATACCAGGTCTAGAATCATAGGTGAAAGTTCATACCCAAAGATCATCATTAAATAAGCTTTAGCACCACAGCGATCTCAGGCAGAGTGGAAAAATCAGAAAACTGAAGCAAGAAGACAGTGGGGAGCGCTGCCAGCTACTCAGAGCCAACACGGAGAGAAAGGCTTTCTCCTTAACCTGAGCACACAGCTCTTCTTGGCAGCACAGACCAGTGCCAGACAGAGCCAGACAGAGCCTGCACAAGCCCAGAGCCATCACCCAGCCGTGTCGTGGAACTGCGAGCTTCATGGAACCAGTGAGGAGCACAGAGAATATCTATATATTTTCTATAAACCTATTTTAACCATTTGTATTTTTATAATTGTATTCATTTGTATGTTTATACTTGTGTTTCCTTAACTTGCCTTTCTGCTTTTGTCTATCTGCTTGCTAAAACCCTGAGAAATGCAACTGCTCTCCTTGTGGGTAATCTACAACCACCCATTTGTCCTTGGTTCCCAGACTGAGCTACACTGTATTAAGGAGTATACACATTCCAAACCGGGAGCTAGAGATAGGAGCCATCTGTTACCTACAAGGTCGGACTTTCGAGGGCCAGCAAACCAGTGCAAATGTCAACCAATCACAAGTCCGTTACCATGGAGATCCCCCTATACTCATATCTGGCATAAAATGACAGCCTGCTAGACTGCCCAATGATTAGCCATGACCTCTTTCCTGCTTTGTATTGCACCAATCATTTAATGGAATTATAGGATAAATTTCCCGCGTGGTGTATTGATTTGTTGCTATTACTTGCTGGGGCCTTCCCCCTACCTAAAAATGTATAAAAGGGGCTGTAATCTTGTGCTCAGGGGCTCTGGTTTGCACTCGACTGTCAGTGCGCAGAGACCCGTGCTCGGGCTCGTCAATAAACGACTCATTGCAATTTGCATTGACCTTTGGTCTCTGGCTAAGGGGGGGGCTTCACATTTCTCTGCACAACACCAGAAAACCCATCAATTTTTCCATAGAAAGACATTGGGAAGGGATCCTCTTCTCCACCAGCCTAGAGCAGCGCCATCGTGACTGCTGGCAAAGACCCACCCAAAACAACTGTAGTCTGAGAAGAGGTGCTGGCAGCGCCATCATTCAAAAGGGCAAATGTATTCCCAGAGGCAGCTTGGCCGGATGTCTGGTCCTGGCGCTATCAGAAGTCCTGGGCATGTCCGCTGTCCTGGTAAACAAAGGCTCTCATGAAGCCACTGTTTTGTTTTTTGTTTCCTGCCCAATCAACAAACTGATCAGAAAAACTGCAAAGCCAAATCGCAAGAGAAAAAATTTTTTGAAGGGTTTGGATCCCGAATTTAGTGGAGATACAAGTTTCCTATCCTGTGCCCCACAAAAAGGCAAACTGAAGATTAAATTTCTTTTTGTTTACCAGAAGTGCGTCCCCACCCAGGGGGAGGAACATCCGCTAGCATCGTGGGCTGGTGTCCAGCTAAGCTGCCTCTGGAAAAACCTTTGCCCTTTTGAATGATGGCACTGCCAGCACCACTTCTCAGGCTCCAGTTGTTTTGGTCGGGTCTTTACCAGCAGTCAAGATGGTGCTGCTTTCAGGTGGTGGGGGAAGGGATTCCTTCCCAATGCCGTTCCATGGAGGTATTCACAATTTGATGGGTTTTCTGGTTTCGTGAAGCTGACAGGTCCGTGACACACTGGGTGACAGTTCTGGCCTTGCGCAGGCTTGGTCTGCCTCTTTCTGAAGCCAGCAGGTCTGAGCTGCCGAGAAGTGCTGTCTGCTTAGGTTCAGGAGAAAGGATTTGTCTTCACAGTGGCTCCAAGCAGGTGGGTCTGCTCCATGCCATCTTCTTGTGCTGGTTTTCTGCCTTTTTCTCTCTGACTTAGATCTCTGTGGTGCTAAAGCTAACTTAGGATCGATCTTGTGGTATGAACTTTCAGCTACGATGCCAGAACTGGTATCTTGGAGAGAGCACAGACTCAACACTGAACCGCCGCCATATTCTGCCAACGACAAGTTCTTTTATCCCTATTATTATTTTTAACTAGTTGTACTAAGGATTTGACAGTTACCAAAGCAGTTTTTGAATATAATATATCTCGATTAAAGTCACTCCTCCCATATTATCACCTTCCCCTACTCACCCCTTCACTCACTCTTCATGATTTTGTGGGATATACATTGGATGCATGTCTGCATTCTCCCCATCTTCTTCTCCTCATCTATCAGTAGACACCACATAAACGCTGTCACTACCCACTGCCTGATGTTAATTTCTCTGAACCTAGATTTTGCCTTTCTATCAAATTACACCATTTGAGATCTTCTTGAATCCTCCATATATCAGTGAATACATTTGTATACAAGATCATACCACCTGATGTATTTACTAAGGAGTTTGTGAGCTAAATGTACCTTCCACATACAAGGGAAAACATGGATCCTGTATCTCTCTGAGTCTAACTTACTTCCTTTAACATAATTTTTTTCCAGGACTTTCCACTTCTTTCCCAGTGATAAAATACTATCCTCACCAATGGATGACTAGAATTTTACTATGTCTAGATATGACATTTCTTGGCTCCATTGACCCAATGAGGATGCTCTGGGCTGATTCCATCCATGTTTGATAAACTACCAACAGCAGAATCCTCACATCCTTCATATAGTTTGTTTTTCTCTCTTCCATGGTGCTGTCCTCCCATATGGCTGCCCAGTTCCACATTGTAATGGGGAATCTGTGCCCCTAAGAATCCTCACATCTCTAGGGCCTCTGTGCACTTGTTGCTTTATGTTTCTGATCCTCAGGATCATTCCACGGGGTGCAAGTTCAATGCATTCCCCATACATATGCTATAGTGAATCCTGGGACTCTTCTACATCATATGGGACCATCCTAATCCATTGAAGAAATGTCGCCTGGGGAACCAGCTGGGCTGGGGCTGTTGCAATGCAGGGATGAAGGGCTTGAAGTTTGAATGTTAGGTAGAATTGGAGACACAAGCTCAGAGCTGGTGATTAGTTATATTTTTGGTGTGTTTGGTCCAAGTCTCTGAGGACGTACTGTTGTTAACAGATGAAGAGGAGAAAGGAGAGAACTCAAACCTACTTCTTAGTGAAGAAAGAATATTTACAGAAGGGAATTGTCCTCCTCCTTTAGGAAGAATGAGCTTCCATCATTTGTGAAGAAATAAATTTCGAGGACAAAATTCAAATGAAGTCAAGCCAGACCCAGAGATGCTAAGGATGCATATTTTCTCTCATATGTGGTAGTTAGATCTACTTTATAATTATGTTCATGTGGGGTAATTTGCAAAGGTACCCAATTTATACCGTAAACCGCGCTATGTTCAGGGAGGGAGTTCAAATGGTGTCATTCCTTAGAAAACTCACTCTCAGTCCACAAGAATGAATGCCAGGAAGCTGGAAACTCTTGTAGGCTTAGAGCAATAAAATTTATAAAACTAATGTGAGGAAAATAGAGAAATTGATGTCTAGAGATGAAGATGTCAAACACAGTTCATAGCTATGTTCTCAAGACAAGGGAAAACCAATGTATCAACTGAAATATGATCTATTTAGGATAGAGTTTAAATGGTGTAATTCATTAGAACTCCCAAAATACCGGCCAATAAAATGATTATCAGAAAATAGCGTACTGGATATAGTATGACGCTAAATGAAAGGGCCTCTAGGATGTAGAAACAAAAGCCATATGAGTGATTGTTGTCCTTGATGTACTATGTTATCTCTCATCTCTTGCTGTCCCTTGGTTATCTCATATTGTTACAGTATCTCACTTTGTTATCTGATATATTAAATATATTTGTAATTGGTTATTTGAAATTGTATAGGGAAGGGAGGAAAACAAGATGCGGAGTGGGGGTAACGGGAGGGAAATGGGGACAAAGACATGAGAAAGGGTATCAATGTGTGTGAATTAATGCACCTTCTATCTGGTGAATATAATGTAACCCTTCCATTAACTACAATAAAAATATGACAAAAAAGAAAATAACATACTGGAAATGTAGAGGATAAGACAGAGGATAGTATACTGAAGTGAGAAGGGAGAAATGTTATTAAAAATTCCATACATACCCTACAAAATTAAGACAATTGAAGGTAGGGGAGTTTGGGTAGAATGAAGTAGAATGAAAGTGGTGATATGGATCAAGACACACTGTGTTCACCAACTGCTCTATTGAGTGTCAACTTCTTGGTACAAATACATTAATGTAATTCAAATACTTATTTAAAAAATAGAATATTGAAGATATTATTGAGGTTGGGAGAGTTGGTGAAACAGAAAGAGTGTAAACAACCAAAATTCATTTTTCTCACAAACTGATATGTTGAACTGTAACATCTTGGTACAACACATTAATAATAATCATGATAATAAAGAAATCAGTGCACAACTACTTAAAAAGCTTTTCTTTTTTTTTTTGTCAGTCTGGGTGCTTGAACTCAGAGCCTGGGCATTGTCCTTGGACACATTTTGCTCAAGGCTAGTGCTCTGCCACTTGAGTCACAGCACCACTTCTGGATTTTTCTCTGTACATGATGCCAGGGAATCGAGCATAGAGCTCTGTGCACGCTAGGCGAAAACGCTACCCTAGGCCACACTCCCGGCCACGAGTCATGGAAATTTTTTATGATTCTGTCATCCCTGTGTTTGAAATGTCCAGAGACTTGGCTTGTTAATACACACAGGTTGGTTAATTGTGACCTGTGGATATTAATCCTCCAAGGCCATATAAAAGTCAAGGATGAGCCTTCCCTCCCCTGTCTCCAGGACACTGGTCCTATATCTGTCTCCTCATCACCACCATCTCTGCTCCTTCTGTGTCTTCATCACTTTTCTGAGGAGAGAGGCTGGATTTGTGCTGGGCAACAGATCTGGGGTCCTCATATCTGTCTACCTGGGCCATAGCTGAAGAGAGAAGCAGCTTAAACAACTGAGTGGGGCAGAATAAGTGGTGAAGGACTTGGAGACAAAGTGTATGTCCTCAGTGAATGTGCAGGTAGGGGTTGAAGGTTAGGGGTACCAGTGTATGTAATGAAGAATTCTTTACCTACTGTACTTTTCATCCTCATTTGTGGCTCACCAAATGTAGTAGGATATAAATGTTCAAACCAGTTTCCAAAATTCTTCTAAAGGCTGTCTGAAAGGAGGAGGGGGAGGAGGAAGAAGAGAAGAAGGAGAAATAGGATATAAAATGCATTATTTCCCAAACATTGATACCCTTTCTCACGTTTTTGTGCCCTTTTGCCTCTCCCTACCCGCTCCCTCCATCTTGTTTTCCCCCTTCCCTATCCAATTTCAAATAAACAAATAAATGTATATGCAATATAACAGATAACAAGGTAACATAATGTAACAATATGAGAATAACCAAGGGACAATAAAAGAGATGAGAAATAATCTAGGACACTAAGAACAACAATTACATATCGTATGGCTCTTGTTTCCATATCCTGGAGGTCTTCTCATTTAGCCTCCAGCTCCTAACTTCCTGATTTTTGCTAGTTAATTCAAAACAAGATATGCTCAGAATTCCCTGCCCCAGACTGGCTTCCACCTGTGAATCTCAGACATCAGCCTCTGGAGTAGTTAGAACTCTGAGCCACCTGGCCCTGGAACACTGTATATTTTTAAGGAGTAGGCTGTTTCATCTTCCTCCTATTCATGTGGTTAACCTATACCTTACTTGATGAGAGTTTTTCCATCAGAATCCTTTCCTGCCACACTTTACTCAATTTGTGTGTGCATTGATACACATGATTCTATGTGTATTCATACATTGTGAAAATTGAGATTTAATTTTTATGTTTTATAAAAGGATACATGTCCTTTGTTTCTCTGAACCTGACTTATTTCACTCAATATCACATTTCCAGTCTTACTCATTTCCCTACAAATGCCATAGTACAAGAAGAGGAAAGTCGAGAGGAACCAGAAGTAGATTTGTGCCTGCATGCTGTCACAGTGGAGATAAATAAGGAGTGACTGTTCCTGGGATTGGATTTTCTTTTCAGTGTGATAAAAATACTCACTGCACTAATGGATGGGAAACTGCTTTGTTCTCCTAACTCAATAAAATTGCTCTAGTGGCTTGACCTACTGCTGGCCCTTCCCCCAGGGGAATCTTCCTGAAATCCTCCAGCCCAGATTACAACAAAGAATCTTAATCTACACATGAAAGCCCACTCTCCAGCCCTCTCAGTAGATGGGCTTCCTAGAGTCTAGGGCAGGGCACTGGCCCCAAAAGTAGGCTCCTAGTCAGAGATATGCATCAAAAATGTGTAAATTCTTGGATCTCCCCTGCTGCCCTGGAACCTGTTCCCCCACACTACATTACAAGGATGGGCTGTACTGTCAGGAGACCTTGCCAGCCTTTATCTTCTTGGCTTTCCAACACAACTGCATGTCACTGGGGCACATATGGAGACAAAGGCCTCAGGAACAAGGCATCCGAGATTGAGAAGATTCTAGAAGTAGAGAATTGCCACAATTCACAAACACTAGTATACTGTACTGCATAGATGGTGCAAAATTCAAGCTTGTAAAGGTGGTGCAAAATTCAGGCTTGTAAATACTTGACTTTCAAGTAATTAGAGCTGACAATTCCTGGATATGTGTTTTATTTTCTATCAAGATGTTTTTGTTTTTGAGCAGTTGTCCAGATGATAAAGAAGCACAAATTCTAACACTCGTTTCAGATTTTCTTCTGTGAGAATCTCAGAGGATCCAAAATTACAACCCATGCTCTTTGGACTCTTCCTGTCCATGTATTTGACCACCTTACTGGGAAATCTGCTCATCGTCCTGGCCATCAGCTCAGACCCCCACCTCCACACCCCCCATGTACTTCTTCCTCTCCATCCTCTCCTTGGATGACATCTGCTTCATCTCCACCACTGTACCCAAAATGCTGGTGAAACTCCTAAATCACAGCAGAGCCATTTCCTGTGCAGGCTGCCTCACACAGATGTGTCTCTTCACCATTTTTGGCTGCATAGATGCTATGCTTCTTACTGTGATGGCCTATGACTGGTTTGTGGCCATCTGTCACCCCCTGAATTACCCTCTTCTCATAAACCCTAGTCTCTGTGTCTCCTTGGTTCTGCTGTCATTTGTCACCAGCTTCTTGGAAAGACAGCTGCATGTGTGGATGGCACTGCAGATGACCGATTTCAAAGAATTGACAATCCCAAGTTTCTTCTGTGACCCTTCTCAAGACCTGGATCTTTCCTGTAAGCACACATTCACAAATGGTATCTTCAAATATGTTGTTGCTACCATATATGGATTTCCTCCAATCTTTGGAATCCTTTTCCCTTACTATAAAATTATTTTTTCAGTTCTGTGAATTCCATCATCAGGTGGTTAGTACAAATCCTTCTCCACCTGTGGCTCTCACCTGTCAGATGTGTGTTTATTCTTTGGGACAGGATTGGGAGTTTATTTTGCATCCGCGGTGTCACATTCTCCCCAGGGCAGCGCTGTGTCCTCAGTGATGTACACAGTGGTCACTCCTTTCCTGAACCCCTTCATCTGCAGCCTGAGGAACAGGGAACTCAAAAGAGCCCTGAGCAGGTTGTACAAGCCAGGAGCTGACATCAGGAGGTAGGAAATACATCTGTAATATGGTTTTGCAGAAGGAAGAATAGTTGACCCTCAGTCCTGTAAATCCTCCCTCTCTGAACACATTATTTGTATTGTCTGGTTTCATTAGTATCATTCATGACACATGAATACTGGAGAAAGTTGCTGGCTAGGTCAAGGTGTTTCTTGAAGTAGGGGTTCCATTTTTTGTTTTTTCATATATTTTTATTGTAATTAATAGAAGGGTTACATTATATTCACCCGATAGAAGGTACATTACTTCACAAATATTGATACCCTTTCTCATGACATGGTCCCCCTTTCCCTTCCCCCTCTCCCCGCTCCTCTTGATTTCCCCCTTCCCTCTCCTATTTCAAATAACCAATTAAGCACATATAAGATATATCAGATAACGAGGTGAAATATTGTAACAATATGAAATAACCAAGGGACAGCAAAAGAGATGAGAGATAACAGTATATTAAGGACAATAATAACTCATTATATGGCTTTTGTTTTCTTATCCTGGAGGTCCTTACATTTAGTGTCATACTATTTGGCCTAATGTCTCCAGATTTTGTTCTATTGTAAATCTCTTCTAGGAGAGCCCAAGTTTTCTACTGATTATGACAAATGAGGGAAACCATTGAGCCTATGTTCCTTTGAGTGTGGCTTACTTCACTTAATATAGTTTTGTAATGCAAAAATTTTAAATTTATATAGGCAGCACATGTCTGGAGATGGTTGCCCAACAAACTGAATTTTACAGTGGTTGAGATGTGAATTTTCTATCATGGATAAATTATCTCAATCAAAGTGCGCAAAAGGAGATCTTTTTTTATTTTGGTAGCACTGGTACTTGAACGCAGGGCTTTCTTCTTTCTTGGCAAATGATGTACAACCATATTTTTTGTTTGTTTGTAGTCATTTTGTAGAAAGGATTTAGGGGTTATTAATGCACAGGTATGTTCAAATGCTCATATCTCATGGTCAGCCTCTAGCTTCTAACTAATGAAAGCAAGGTGGGTACTTTTTGCTGTTGTTAGCTTGCTTGTTTGCTTGTTCATTTGTACCTGTCCTTGGGCTTGAACTCAGGGCCTGGACACTTTCCCTGAGCTTTTTTGCTCCAGGCTATTATTCTCCTACTTCAGACATAGCTCGACCTCTTGCTGTCTCTGTGTGTATGAGTATGTGTGGTGTGTGTGTGTGTTTAATTGGATATAAAATTCTAATGGACTTCCCAGCCATGGATGGCTTTGAAATGAAATTCCCATGTCTATGTTTCCTGAGTGTCTAGGATTCTGGGTGTGAAGCACAGGCACACAGGGAAAGCAATAAATGAACATTACTTTTGACTTGGTAGGAAAATGAATACATAAGCTATTTTACATTGCTGAAGGTTTATTGATTTAGAGAACATGGTTGAGACAAATCAAATGATGTAAGATAAATAATGTAAAAGGCGTGGCTCATCATGTATTTTTACTTATGGAGAGATGAATGTGTTTTGGTGTCACTTGTGTGCTTGGCTCTCCACATATACTTAATTGAAACAGTTTAACAAAAGTTTGTATTTCACAGAAAACACTGATCGTATATCATTTAATAATTTGACTAAGCTACTTTCTCTCTTTAACACTTTTTATCTTAATTTACTTGCAGCAACAGATTTCAGATTAACATGTCCCTGTACTTGTATAATGTATGTTCATCTGAGTCATCTGTTCCATCATTCTCCTCTTCCACCTGCCTTATCACCAACAGACACATTATTATCCAGATTTCTTTTTTAAACAAATAAACAGTGAGTATTATCACGGCATTCTCCTTTGGTTCCTTGTTTCCATTCGTTCCACTACTTCCTAATGGAACTCCACTCAAGATACTGATATTCAGGACATTTCTGTTGTTAAATTGTCTGGGGACTATTTGATAGACTTAAAACTTGGAATTAAATTCCTGCATATGCTGTAATTAGCCATATTTTTTTGCTACTCCTGGGGTTGGAACACAGAGTCTGGAAAATGTCCTTGGGCTTTCTCAAGGATGCAGCTCAAGGCCACATGAGCCACAGCACCATTTACAGCTTTTTCTGTGTATGTGGTACCGAGGAATACAATCATAGCTTTGTGAATGCTAGACAAACAGTACATAAACGGGCCAAATTCCTGGACCTTATTAGCCATATTTTATTTTTTTATTTTATTTTATTTTTATTTTTTATTGTAATTAATAAAAGTGTTACATGATATTTACCAGATAAAAGGTGCATTAATTCACATATATTGATACCCTTTCCCATGTCTTGGTCCCCATTACCTTCCCCTCCACCCCCCCTGTCTTGGATTTCCCCCCTTCCCTATCCAATTTCAAATAACCATATACAAGTAAATCCAATATATCAGAGAAGAAAGTGAGATACTGTAACAATATGAGATATCCAAGGGACAGCAAAAGAGATGAAAGATAACATAGTACATTAAGGACAAACATCATTCTTTGTATGGCTTTTGTTTCAATATCCTGGAGATCTTTTCAATTAGCTTCATACTATATGGCCTTATATATCGAGGTTTTGCTCTATTGCAGATCTCTGCTAGTAGAGCCCAAGGTTTCTACTGATTATGACAAATGAGGGGAAAAATTGAGCTTAACTTCCTTTGAGTCTGGCTTACTTCACTTAATATGATTTTTTCTAAGACTTTCCATTTCCTAACAAATGGGGCGATGTCATTTTTTCTGACAGCAGCATAGAATTCCATTATGTACAAATACCACAACTTGTTTATGCACTCATCAACTGAAGGACATCTAGGTTGGTTCCATATTTTTGCATTAGCCATATTTTCGAGGCTGTCATCTAGGCATAGAAATTGGAAGCTTTGCTGTCCAGAGGACACCGCTAAAATCTATTGTATTGGACATTCTTTCCCCCATCCATGTTAGTGAGTTCATTGAGATTTGTAAGCTTTGGATCAATTTTCTAATTGGGCATCTGTCTCATTTCTCTCAGAGTTCCAGGAAGAGAATACCTTATTTAGGGCATTATAGACTGATCAAAAAACAGAGCCTCATGGGTCACAGCTAGAAACCAGTATAGGAAGTGCAATAATCAGATAGATGATTGAAAAAGAACAAACACAGTAACTAAATGTCAAACACCATTGCCTACATGCCAGGAATCATTTGCTACACTGTCAGCAAATTCCTCAATTCCTGAAATTACTTCAGGAAGAAGAAGATATCATATTGGGAATCTTGATTTATTTATATGTAGGAGACTGAAGACTTCATGTTTTTTTAAGTATAATTCAGTCCCAGCCCTTGTGTCTCATACCTGGAATCCTAGCTACTTAACTGGCTGAGTTCTATAGAGAGAGGTTCAAAACCAGCATGGGCAGCAAAGACCTGTGAGCTCTCATCTCCAATTAACTACCAGGGAGCCAAAAGTGGAGTTTCTTCCTAAAATGTTCAAGTTTTCCTTTGGGCAGGAAAGCCCCTCAAGACCTGTACCCAGGCCTAGAGTCAAAATCCTAGGACGCACATGAACACACACACACACACACACACACACACACACACACACACACACACACAGAGGGCAGGGGGAGAGAGCAGACAGACAGACAGACAGACAGACAGACAGACAGACAGACAGAAAGACAGACAGAAAACAAAACAAGGATGCAGAATCTTCTGGGAAACTGCAGGCACATTGGATCAAAATGAAGTTCAAAGATTTAAAAAAAATCACTGCTGTGAACTACCCTGCAATGCAGAATAATCTGTATTTTCTCTGATCAGAAAACACTGCCTATAATGTTCTAACATATTTGAGTATCTACAATGAATACAAAAATGGTAATAAATGAGACAAAAATCTAGGATGATTGTGTTTGTCAGAAATGAAAAGTGTGGGACAGAATGTCGATACCAACTATGTGTATTTGAGTTCAAAATGATTGTGGAATTCTGACTTCTTCATTAAGTATTGCTCACTCTTTATTTCAAAGGTCTCCATTTAATGCAGAGTTGTGCAATCTAACACACATCTCTGAATTTTATCTCCTAGGACTCTCAGTTGGCCCTAAGCTACAACCCATGCTCTTTGGGCTCTTCCTATCTATGTACCTGACAACCGAGCTTGGAAATCTGCTCATCATCATGGCCGTCACAGCTGACCCTCACCTCTACACCCCCATGTACTTCTTCCTCTCCATCCTGTCCTTGGCTGACATTGTCTTCACCTCCACCAACATCCCCAAGATGGTGGTGGACATCCAGACTCACGACAGAGCCATCTCCTATGCGGCCTGCCTCACCTAGATATCTATTTTTGTCACTTTTGGTTGTATGGATCTTTTCCTTCTTACTGTGATGGCCTATGACCGCTATGTGGCCATCTGTCACCCCCTGAATTACCCTCTCATCATGAACACTTGTCAATGTGTCTCCTTGGTTCTGCCATCATTTGTTACCAGCATCTTTGGTGGACAGATGCACGTGTGGATGGCCTTACATATGACTGATTTCAAGGAAGTGGAAATCCCAAGTTTCTTCTGTGGCACTTCTCATGTCCTGGAACTCTCCTGGAAAGACACACTCACAAATGCTATCTTCAAATATGTTGTTGCTACAATATATGGATTCCTACAATCTTTGGAATCTTTTTCCTTATTATAAAATTATTTCTTCAGTGCTGAGAATTCCATCATCAGGAGGGAAGTACAAAGCCTTCTCTACCTGTGGTTCTCACCTGTCAGTGCTGTGTTTATTCTTTGTGACAGGATTGGGGGTCTACTTTGCATTGGCCATGTCACATTCTCCCAGGAGCATCACTGTGTCCTTAGCAATGTACACAGTGGTCACTCCTCTCATGAATCCCTTCATCTACAGCCTGAGGAGCAAGCACCTCAAAAGTGCCCTGAGGAGGTTGTTCAAACCAAGAGCTGTTTTGCAGAAGCAACAAAGTTGATGTAGAATCAGATAAATTCTACCTGTTTGAATACTTAATTGTTCTAGTTTCATTAGTACAATCCATTACTAGAAAAGAATCTACCTGCAACCCAGGCAGACCAGTCTGCTTCTGGTTCCCGTTGCCTTTCCTATTCTAGTACTATGGCATTTGCAGGGAAGTGAGTAGACCTAAAAATGTGCTAGTGAGTTCAGTAAGTCAGGCTCAGAGACAAAGGACACTTGTGTGCTCTAAGACATGGCTGTTAGAGGTCATTCATATCCATATAAAAATCCATATACAGGTTCATGTGCATCTATACACAAAGTAATGTGTGATGAGTAGAAGAGGATTCTGAGGGTGTTAACTCCTTGATCGCCAAAGCTGCAGTTTAATGAAATGAATATCCCTTCTTGAACACTTGTTTGTTAAACATGACATTTGAAATATGATGTAAAAATCAATGTTAATAAACACTTTTTAAAGAGGGGGGAGTTCCCCCATGCCCTTTTTGTGGTTTCTGATGTGGCTAACAGGTCTTTAGAAGTTCATACAAATGATTTACATGTCATTTTCTTCTTTCTTCTTTTTTTGCCAGTTGTGGGCTTGAGCTCAGGGCCTGAGCACTGTCCTTGGACTTTCTCAAGGTTAGAGCTCTATCACTTGAACCACAGCACCATTTCTGGCTTTTTTTCTATGTATGTGGTACCGAGGAATCGAACCCGGGTCTTTGTGCATGCTAGGCAAGCACTCTACCACTAGGGCAAACTCCCGGCCCTCCTCTTTATTCTTTTAACTCTTTTTAAAAGTCCTTGCTATCTTTTTGGCCAGCAGTTTGTCCTAGTGGTAGTGTGGTTGCCTAGCATTCATGAAGACTGGAGTCTGATTTCTTGGTGGTGCTCTGGCTCAAGTGGTAGAGCTGTATCCTTGAGAAAACCCAAGGACAGTGCTCCGGCCCTGCGATCAAGCCCTGGACTGGCAAAAAATATTTTTTAAGTCTTTGCTATTTCTTTCAACTAGTCTGGAGGAAATAGTAAGTCCAATCTTCCACTTTTGTGATACACTTGTTTGTGTATGAGTTAAAAAAAATGAAATGAATATCAGAATGCTCAACCTACTTTAATTGTTTATATTTATGTATTTATTTTGGGGGTGTCTTGGGGCTTGAACTCGTCCTGAGCACTGTCCCTGAGCACTTCAGCTCAAGGCTACCACCCTACCCTTGAGCCAAGCCCCACTTCCCATTTACTTGAGGTTAATTGGAGGTAAGCGTCTCAGGTCCTTTTGTGCCCAGGATTCTCACACCTCAGCCTCTTTAGTAGCTAGGATTACAGGCAGGAGCCACCTCATTCAGCTCCTAGTTTTAAAATAGACAACATTCTAGTTTCCAGTGACTCATGCCTGTAATCCTGATATCTGAGGATAGAAGCTTTCAGTCAGCATGAGCAAGAATGTCCTTGAAATTCTTAACTCCAGGGAACCACCAAAAGAGCAGGAAGTGGAGCTGTGGCTCGAGTGGTAAAGTGCCAACCTTGAGCTAAACATCTCAGGGATTGGTTACGAACCCTGAATTCAAGACCTGACACTAGTATATTCTCCCTCTCCCTCTCCCTCTCCTCTCCCTCTTTCTCTGTCTCTGTCTCTGTCTCTGTCTCTGTCTCTGTCTCTCTCTCTCTCTCTCTCACACACACACACACACACACTCACAAAAGTATGGAGGAAAAGTGATGCATATGAAATGAGAATGAATGACTTATAAAACTGAGCCCTGGGGAGACAGAAGATGGTGCCAAGACTATAGGGATGGTGCGTAGATCTCTCTCACAAAAAGAGAGAACCAGGGAGTCCCCCGAGCCAATTACCTTAAGAAATCCACAACAAACTCAAAAAGCAACGGAGGAGGATTCAAACTGGAAAAGAAATCCAGATAAAGCTCACATCCAACTTTCTCAAAGAATTCGGAACACAAACCCCTCCCCCACCCCTAAGCCGGCTTAGCTGCAAAAAGCAGCTGCAGAGGGATAGGCGCCAGGCAGCCCCCTATCCGCAGAAACCAGCACAGGACCAGGCCAAAGAGCTGCAGAAGCAGCAGAACCCGAACATGGAATCAGAACAGCAAGCAGTAGAACCCAGAAGCAGACCACAGGAGCTGAGGACACCACAAGGAAATGAAAGACTCCCCACCACCGTGGAACACCCAAAGTGGGAATGCAAAGGCAGCATCCTCCAGCTGGGAGTCCTGAGCAAGACAGCCCCAAGGGGCCCCCTACAGTCACAGACTCTCTGACACAGCAGTGGAAACACAGCAGGGATCTGAAGGGCCAACCCGCAGCGAAGCTCCCCTTCTGAGAATCAGAAAGGCACGGCTCCGCCCTTGGAGCCCATGTCCTCAGCTGGGCCCCGCCCTTGGGAAGAGAGTGCTCTCCTGCTGGTCCTGCTGACAGCCCCTGGAAACTCTCAAACCCCAGACCCTTGGCCAGGAGCCATCCCTGGAAGCAGCACAGGAAAACGTCTGCCCAGCTCACTCATACTGAAGCTCCCAGATCCATCCCATGGCCCAGTGTGAGGCCACTACTTGGGCTGAGAGCTAGTCATGCAGCAACACATAAGTTTTATTCTAATCCTTTCCAAACTTTGTACTCAAATACGCTACCTACTTACCAACTTAGGTCAGTTATCCTTACACTATACGTTTTCTTCATTACTATAATAATCTTACACTCCTACGTTAATCCTCTTGTAACTCCCCTGACCTCGCTCATTCTATTTTTCTACTCTGGACCTCTGTTCGTTTTTAAACCCTTATAATGCATGGACCTACACTTGATGGATGTTGAGCAATACTGTATATCTAGGTGTTCAATCATACTCTAGGCTCACAGGGACTTAAAGACAATAGGAATTGGATTGAGAGGCTTATTGCTTTGGGTATAAATCGCTTATTAGTGGTTGTATTAGACTGGTCTGTAAGTGCACAAAAAGAGTGATAACACCAATCAAAAATTGTGAACATCTAGTGTCTGCCAGCTACAGAGGTCTAGGATGGTTATATCTGAAAAACTATAATTGTGTTTAGTGTTAATCTTGCTCCCATTGTCAAATGGGCAGAACAAGAAACTCAAGAAAAATGTCAAATCAAGGAACAACACCCCCCACCCAATATAAACAGACATTGGAACAGTCACTGGCAAAGGTAGAGGAGAGTCTTCCAAGTGCTATACAAATGCAATGATAAACATCATTAATGAAAAATGTGAAAATATAAAGAAAGAGATAAGGGAGGAAGCCATAACTAAACAAGAAGCCATAAAGGAGGCCATAATAAAGGTTTTTCAAAGAAAAATGGATGAATTCATAGAATCCACAAACAAAAAGGGGACCAAACTCCAGGAAATGTCCAAAGAAAATAAAGCTACTGAGCTAACCACTCAAATGGAAATCAAGAAGCTAAAGAAAAGCATACATGACCTAAAAGAAGGGATGCAAGGCATCAAAGAAGACCAATTACAAGCAAGGGAGATGAAAAATAAAGTAGAAAGAGCTTTGATAACAGCTTAGACAATGGAGAAGAGAGAATTTCTGGGAAATATGACAGAGCGCTTCAGGAGGTCCAAGATACAATTAGGAAGCCTAATTTAAGGCTAATTGGTATTGAGGAGGGTCTGGAGAGAGAGGTCAATGGTATTGGAAACATACTTCAGGGAATCATCTCAGAGAATTTCCCAAATATCCAGATGGGCTGGCTCATCCAGATACAAGATGCTTTTAGAACCCCAAACACACCTGACCAGAAAAGAACATACTACCGCCACATTGTAATCCGAACTGG
Source organism: Megascapheus bottae (assembly GCF_031878675.1). Classification (NCBI taxonomy): domain Eukaryota; kingdom Metazoa; phylum Chordata; class Mammalia; order Rodentia; family Geomyidae; genus Megascapheus; species Megascapheus bottae. Next base: position 6,771,203 of record NC_143509.1, on the reverse strand, counting down.
ATCAATAGAAACCAAAGAAAGGATCCTAAAGGCAGCCAGGTAAAAGGGATCAATCACCTATAAAGGCAAACAAATAAGAATAACCCCAGATTTCACAGCAGAGTCCATGCAAGCAAGAAGTGACTGGAAGCATATTTGTCATGCCCTGAAGTCAAATATCTACCAACCAAGAATACTGTACCCAGCTAAGCTCTCATTCATAACAGAGGGAACAAAAAAACATTCCAATCCAGGGAAAAGCTGCAACAATATGTAGCAAAAAAATCCAACACTACAGAGAATTCTCAAAGATGTTCTATACATAGAAAACCAAAATAAATGCAGTATAGGGAAAGAAATGGAACCTAAACAGCATACCATCTAAGGACCACAAGAATGTCAAGACACAGGCCCTAATAAAAGCTTTTTAAAATGGTAGGAACATAATAAATATCCCTCAAACCTAACTTTCAATATCAGTTGACTTAACTCTCCAATTAAACGGCATAGACTGTCTTATTGGATCAAAAAGCAAGATCCATCGTTCTGCTGACTTCAAGAAACACATCTTACCCAAAAAAAACCAAACATTTTTTTGAAAGTGAGAGGTTGAAATAAACTCTATCAAGCTAACGGTCCCCATAAACAGGCTGGAGTTGCCATATTCATATCAGATAAAATAGACTTCAAACTAAATTTATTAAGAAAAGACAAAGAAGGTTACTATACACTACTAAAGGGATCTTTCCTCCAGGAAGACATAACTATCCTAAATATTTACACACACAATCCCAGAGCTCCAAACTTCATCAAGCAAACTTTACTTACACTGAAACCATACATAGATCAAAACACAGTAATTGCTGGTGACTTTAAAACACAACTCACACCTATGGACAGATCAACAAGGCAAAAACTCAACAGAGAAACCTTAGAACAGAACAACTATAGACCAACTAGGTCTAACAGACATCTGCAGAATATTCCACCCAGCAACAACACAATATACGTTTTTCTCAGCAGCACATGGAATATTTTCCAAAATAGACCACATCTTAGGCCATAAAACAAACCTGGACAGATTCAGAAACACTGAAATTATTCCATGCACACTCTCAGACCACAAAGGCATCAAATTGGAACTGAACACACATCTCCACCAACGAAAACCCTGTAACTCATGGAGACTGAACAACATATTTTGGAATCACCAATGGGTCATCGAAGAGATCAGAACAGAAATCCAACAGTTTATGAAATTTAACAATAAGGAGCACACAAAAAACCAACTCCTTTGAGACACAGCAAAGGCAATAGTCAGAGGAAAATTTACATCGCTGAGTGCCTACAACAACAAGTTGGAAAAATCACAAACCAACAAGATAATGTCTCACCTTAAGCTCCTGGAAAAAGAGCAACAAACCAACCCTAATCCCAGTAGAAGAAAGCAAAGTATCAACATCAAAGCAGAATTAAATGCTTTGGAATCCAAAAGAACTATAGAAAGAATCAACAAAACAAGGAGTTTGTTCTTCGATAGAATTAACAAAATTGAGAAACCCCTAGCAAATCTTACCAAAAAAAGAAGAGAGCACATCGAAATAAACAAAATCGCAGACGAAAATGGTAATATCATGACAGAAATTACCAAGATCCAGAATGTCATGAGGGAATACTTCTCAAACCTTTACACCAACAAATTTGAGAATCTAGAAGAAATGGATGAATTCCTAGCCAATATTAACATACCCACCCTGAAGCAAGAAGAACTAACCCAAGCGAACAGGTCTATTTCAAGCTCTGAAATAGAAATGGCATTAAGAGAACTTACACCTAAGAAAAGCCCAGGGCCAGATGAATTCACAGCTGAATTCTATAAGGTCTTCAAAGCAGAGCTCACACCAATACTCCTCAAGCTCTTCAACGAAATTGAAAATGAAGATTCTTATGAAACTTATTCTATGAAGCCAGTACAACCACCATCCCCAAACCAGACAGATATTCATCTAAGAAAGAGAACTATAGACCTATATCTTTGATGAACATCGATGCAAAACTTCTCAACAAAATACTGGCCAATCGTCTACACCAACTCATCAAAAAAATTACACACTATGATCAAACAGGATTCATCACAGGGAGGCAAAGCTGGTTCAACATACGCAAATCAATTAATAAAATTCAACACATCAACAGGAGCAAGGACAAAAATCACATCATTGTCTCAATAGATGCGACAAAGGCATTTGACAAGATCCAACATCCCTTTATGTTAAAATCCATGGAACATTCCGCAATATAATAAAGTCTGTGTATGACAAACCTACTGCTAGAATTACACTTAATGGTGAAAATCTAAAGCCATTCCCTCTAAAATCAGGAATGAGACAAGGATGCACACTCTCTCCACTACTCTTTAACACAGTACTAGAATTCCTAGCCAGTGCAATAAGGCAAGAAGCAAGCATAAAGGGGATCCAAGTATGGAATGAGGAAGTAAAACTATCCCTCTTTGCAGATGACATGATTCTGTATTTAAAGAATCCTATAGACTCTACTCCCAAGCTCCTTGAGCTGATTCAAACCTTTGGAAGGGTAGCAGGCTATAAAATTAACCCTCAAAACTCAACTGCCTTCCTTTACACCAACAGTGAGAGGAATGAGGCAATAATCAGGAAAGCAACTCCTTTCACAATAGCCACAAAGAAAATAAAGTACCTAGGAATTAGCCTAACTAAGAATGTAAAAGACCTTTTTGATGAAAACGTTAAAACGCTAAAAAAAAAAGGAAATTAAAGCAGAACTAAGGAAATGGAAAAACCTCCCATGCTCCTGGATTGGAAGAATTGACATTGTGAAAATGACAATCTTGCCAAAGGCTATCTACAAATTCAAAGCAATACCCATCAATATCCCAATGGCATTCTTTAAAGCAATAGAAGAGACTATTCAAAATTTCATATGTAATAATAAAAGACCCCGTATAGCAAAAAAACTTCTTAGCAGAAAGAACAGCGCTGGAGGAATTTCAATTCCAAACTTTAGACTCTATTACAGGGCAATAATTATCAAAACAGTTTGGTACTGGCACAAGAACAGGGATGAAGACCAATGGACTAGAACTGAGGACCCAGATATTAAACCACAGACCTATGGCCATCTAATCTTGGACAAGGGAGCCAAAAAATAGAATGGAAGAAAGACAGCCTCCTCAACAAATGGTGTTGGCAGAACTGGTTAAGCACCTGCAGAAAACTAAAGTTGGACTCTTCTTGGTCACCCTGCAGTAGAATTAACTCCAAATGGAACAAAGACATGGAGGTAAAAGCTGACACACTGAAAACTTTACAGGAAGGAATAGGAGATACACTAGGCCTCCTTGGCACAGGTCGAAACTTTCTTAACAAAGACCAAGAATCACAACAAATCAGAGAAATGCTGGATAATTAGGACTGCATTAAACTGCAGAGCTTTTTTATGGCAAAGGACATAGCTAGTAAATTAATTAGGAAGCCTACAGAGTGGGAGAAGATCTTCACCAACCAAACAACGGACAAAGGCCTCATATCTAAAATATATCAACAGCTCAAAAAACTCCAAAACTAATCTCCAAAGTAACAACCATCCCATTAAAAAATGGGCCAAAGACTTAAAGAGAGTCTTCTCTGAAGAAGAAACAAAAATGGCCTATAGACACATGAAGAAATGCTCAACATCTCTGGTCATAAAAGAAATGCAAATCAAAACAACTCTAAGATTCCACCTCACTCCAGTTAGAATGGCCAGGATCAGGAAAAGGAATAATAACAGATGCTGGAGGGGATTTGGCCAGGAGGGATCACTACTACACTGTTGGTGGGAGTGCAAACTCATTCAACCACATGGAAACAGTGTGGCAGTGCCTGAAAAGGCTAAACATAGAGCTCCCCTATGACCCAGCAATTCCACTATTTGGCATTTACCCAACCATCCAGAATCTAGGGCATACTAAATCCACTAGCACAACAATGTTCATTGCAGCATTATTCACCCTAGCAAAGTTATGGAACCAACCCAGATGCCCTTCAGTTGATGAGTGGATCAACAAGATGTGGTATTTATACACAATGGAATTCTATGCTGATACCAGAATGAATGACAGCGACCCATTTGTTAGGAAATGGAAAGACTTACAAAAATCATATTAAGTGAAGTAAGCCAGACTCAAAGGAACTTAGGCTCAATGGTTTCCCTCATTTGTCATAATCAGTAGAAACTTTGGGCTCTACTAGCAGAGATCTGCAACAGAGCAAAACCTTGATACATAAGGCCATATAGGATGAAGCTAATTGAAAGGGCCTCCAGGATATTGAAACAAAAGCCATATAACGAATGATTGGTGTCCTTAATGTACTATGTTATCTCTCATCTCCTTTGCTGTCCTTTGGGTATCTCATATTGTTACAGTATCTCACTTTGTTATCTGATATATTGAATTTATTTGTATTTGGGTATTTGAAATTGGATAGGGAAGGGGGAAAACATAGAGGGGTGGGGGGTGGGGGGAGGGCAATGTGTACCTAGACATGTGAAAAGGTACCAATGCATGTGAACTAATGCACCTTCTATCTGGCAAATATCATGAAACCCTTTTATTAATTATATAGAAAACCCTGCATGAGAGCCACTCAGGGTAACAGTGTCAGCTCCTGAATCTACACTATGTCCCTGGGCGGTCAGTTCACCATCTACTTCCCCAATAAATTCCCCTTTTTATATGAATAAAAAAGGAAATTTTGCTTTAATTTCCCACAAACTCCAAGAACATAATTATCCAATCTGTTAGCATTGCTTCAAGATGAATAAGAAAAGACATGTGAAACACAGTCATCTCTGTCTCTGTTGCTACACACAATAGGTATAAAAACGAAGCTCAAAAGGAATCATGGAGTTTTCTGGCTGGGAGGAGGAGAAAGACCTCGTAGAAGAGATCATTTTTTGAGTTGGTGCTTGCAGGATGTATAGGCCATTATCAGATTTTAAGAAATGGATAGTGTCAATGAAAGGACCTCTAGGATATAGAAACAAAAGCCATATAACGAGTGATTGTTGTCCTTAATGTACTATGTTATCTCTCATCTCTTTTACTGTCCCTTCGTTATCTCATATTGTTTCAGTATCTCACCTTGTTATCTGATATATTGGATATATTTGTATTTGGTTATTTGAAACTGGATAGGGAAGGGGGGAAAACAAGACAAGGCATGGGGGTGGTGGGGAGGGAAATGGGGACCAAGACATGAGAAAGGGTATCAATGTATGTGAATTAATGCACCTCCTATCTGGCAAATATAATGTAACCATTCTATTAATTACTATAAAAAAAGTTTGTAAGCCAGCACTGGTGGCTCTCGCCTATATTCCTATACACTCAGAAGGCTGAGATCTAAGGAATGTGTTTGGAAGCAAGCCTGGGCAGGGAAATCTATGAAACTCCCATCTCTACTAAACTACCAAAGAGGCTGGAAGTGCAGATGTTGGCTCAAGTAGTAGAGCACTAGCTCTGGTGAAAAGAAAGCTCTGGCACAGTTCCCAGACCCTGAGTCAAGCCATAGAACTGCCACAAAAGAAGATGGAAGGGCAAAGAAATTAGGTATATATGTCAACATAAACATATGTGTTTCATGTCACAACTCTTAAAAATTTCTTCTGACAGGCAGGGAACGTGGCCTAGGGTTCAATTCCTCAGTACCATATAAACAGAAAAGTCCTGAAGTTGCCCGTGACTCAAGCTGTAGAATGCTAGCCTTGAGCAGAAGGAAAAAAATCACTGTTGACCTCCAAAATACATTTCTAGGTTGTATCCATCAGTACCTCAAATAGGAAGAATAGGAACAAATTTAGAAATGTTGTGTTGCAAATACTATTGTTAGGTGAAAGCTTGAACTTGGTGCCTTGGCTCTGTCTTGGGCTTTCATCGATTGTGTGTGTGTTTAGTTGCAAATAACAGTTTTATGGGATTTCCAGCTGTGGCTGACCCCTTACAGTAGCTAGGATAGCACCCGTGGACCAACAGTGCCTGGCTGTTAGTGTTCTGGGTCAGGAAAAAAAGTAATAAATGACCTTTCCTTGCAATTTTACACTCTCTCACATAACAAAGGTTCATTGGTTTGTAGAATATGGTTGAAACAAATGAAACAGTCTAAGATAAATCATATGGAAACTGTGTCTCATCGTTTATTGTTTTAATTATGGGGAGGCTCTGTGAACTCTGATGTCACTTCTGTAATCTGCTATAGCATACCACCACGTGCATTTAACTGACATTTCTTTAAAAATTGCATTTCACATGAGTCATTGATGAGAGTTATATATAAGTTATATTCTGTTTTTAACATTTTTGTGCCAGTCCTTGTGGTTGAACGCAGGGATTAGACACTTGCCCATGAGCTTTTTGGCTCATGTCCAGTGCTCCACTCAATGAGCCACAGTGTCACTTCCAGCCATTGCTAAGTAGTCTATTGGAGATCAGAGTCTCACAGACTTCCCTGCCCATGCTGGCTTAAAACCTGATCTTCCACTCACAGCATCCTGTGTAGCTAGGATCTCAGATTTCAGCCACCAATGAAGCCTCGTTTTTGAGACATTTATTCTTCACTTGTTTGTGTACAGAACTTTCCATTTAAGATATTCATGTACATGTACAATGCATCTTAAACCCAAACACACCTTCCAAAATACTTCCTCTTCCCTCCCCCAACTGCCACATTAATATCCACACTTCCTTTTATACATGAACATTGAGTATTGTGACAAAATTTTCCCCTCTGTGTTCACTGATTCCATGTGATCCATTCCTTCTTGGTAGTCCCCTATACAAGACACTGATATTCAAGGTATTTCTTTTCTGAATTGTCTGGGAACTATCCAAAGGGTTTGCAAGGCAGAATGCCCTTCCTGAATAGGCTATAATTAGTCATACTTTTCATCTTGTCATCTCTGCATAGACTAGACCAGCTTTGTTTACCAAAGGACATGCTTCAAAACTATTCTTTTAGGCCGTTGTTCTTCCTCACCCGCCATCCAAGTTAGTGGTTCCCTAGAGATGATGCGTTAGGCACCAGTTTGGCAAATTGTGAGCTCTGCGAATTGTGCATCCACAATCATAGAAGAGCCTATTACCAGCCAGTCTCCTGACATCTCCCTAAATATATTCAATGCAATTCTCCTGTGTTGTCCTATTCATGGTCAACTGTGAGGATTGAGCCTGAAGTTTTCATACACTTCAGACATGGGACACTCTTTTCATCTGTACTTCATGGACATGACCCAACAGAGAAGCAACACCATCAAGTGTGTAGAGTGTACTACATTATTCATACAAGCATGCTTTCTGCAAGCTTCCTGGTGATTTAGTTTTCCTTCTTGTCTTGATACACAGTCTAATGTCTTAACTAAAGAGCAAAACAACTGCAAGTACTGTTTTTGCATAATGAAGACAAGCCAGCAGCTTGGTATTCTGTAAGAGGAGACCAAGGAATCGCAGTGAAGAATGTAAATTATTTCATTGTTCTGCTGAAGCTCACAGGAGTCGTACCTAAAATTTCTTACTGTTTTTCTATAGTCTGCCTTGTTATCTAATAGAATATGACTGAACAAACAATTCGTATGTAAGTGGTGGTAGATGGTTAGATAAAAAAAACAGCGTAATTCTAACTTTCTATTTGTCTATTGTCACTGAATATACTGAATTTTAAAAACTGGAAAGTGATTTGTGAAAGAACTTGTTAGGCCCCCAGTGAGAACCTGGGTATGTGTCTCATTTCTCTCTGACTTTGAGGAAGAGAATATCAGTTTCTTGTTGAGGGGATTACTGACTGAACACAAAACAGAGCTGCAGGGGTCAAAGCTAGAAACCAGTATAGGAAGTGCAATAATCAGAAGATGATTGTAAAGGAAGAAATCCAATTACTAAATGTCAACCAACATTGCCTAAATCTCAGGAATCCCTTGCTACATTGTCAGCAAATTCCTCAATTCCTGAAAATACTTCAGGAAGAAGCAGATATCATATCGGAAATCTTGATTTATTTATATGATGGAGACTTAAGAATTCATGTTTTTTTAAAGTATACTTCAGTCCCAGTCCTGGGGCTTCATACCTGGAATCCTAGCTACTTAACAGGCTGAGCTCTGTAGGTAGAAGTTCAAAGCCAGCATAGGCGACAAAACCTGTGAGCTCTCATCTCCAATTAGCTACCAGGAAGCCAAAAGTTGAGTTTCTTAATCAAAAATTTGAGCTTTCCTTTGTGCAGGAAAACCTCAAGGCCTGTACCCAAGCCCAGAGTCAAAATACTAGGATCCATATGGGGAGGGAGGGGGGAGATGGAGGAATGGGAGGGAAGGAGGGAGAGAGAGAGAAAAACAAGGATGCAGAAATCTTCTGGGAGCTTGCACGCACATAGAATGAAAATGAATTTCACAGATTAAAAGAAATTACTGCTGTGAATTACCCTGTAATGAAGAATAATATGTATTTTCTCTGATCAGAAAACACTGCCTTTAATGTTCTAACATGGTTGAGTAGTTGCAATGAATATATAAATAGGAATATATGAGACAAAATATCTAGGATGATTGTGTTTGTCACAACTGAAAAGTGTGGAACAGAATGTCAATATCAACTATGCATATTTGAGTTCAAAATCATTCTGGAATTCTGACTTCTTCATTTTGTATTGCTCTCTCTTTTCATTGAAGGTTTCCAATTAATGCAGAGTTGTGCAATCTAACACACACATCTCAGAATTTTATCTCCTGGCATTCTCAGATGACCCCGAGCTACAACCCATGGTATTTGGACTCTTTCTGTCCATGCACCTGATCACTGTGCTCAGAAATCTGCTCATCATCCTGGCCGTCACCTCTGATCCCCACCTCCAAACCCCCATGTACTTCTTCTTCTCCATCTTCTCCTTAGCCAACATTGGCTTCACCTCCACCACCCTCCCCAAGATGGAGGTGGACATCCAGACTCACAGCAGAGCCATCTCCTATGCGGGCTGACTCATCCAGGTGTTTGTTTTTCTTACTTTTGGTTGTATGGAAGTTTTGCTTCTTAGTGTGATGGCAAAGGTCTAAGAGAGTACAATAACACTGAGTTGCAATCTAGTCTTCAAAAATAGAGAATGAGAAGCTGGGCACTGATGGCGCACAGCTGTAATTCTAGCTACCCAGGAGGATGAGATCTGAGGATTGTGGTTCAAAGCCAACCAGGGCAGAAAAGTCCATTGACCCTTATTTACAATTAACCATAAAAACGGGTTTAGCTTTGGTTTGAGTGGTAGAGCAGCAATTTTGAGCAAAAGGAAGCTCAAGGACAGCACTCTGGACCTCAGTTCAAGTCCAAGGTCTGGCCCAAGGAAAAAGGGGACAAAGAGAGAAACTAGTTCAACCCCATCCCTTTGTAGAAAAGTATTATCCCAATGGAAATGAATTCAGCATCCATCAAGTTTATCTTATTTTCTTAAAAAAATTATAAAACTTTCCTGGAATTGGGTTTTGTTTTTGAGTAAACACCACGTAAGTCAGGACAGCATTTCTGAACACAAGTCACAATCTGAAAATATTGTTTTTTGTGAATTCCCAGAAGTTTTAGACAGAACAGTTTAGGAAGAACAATTTTAGACAGTTTTAGACAGACGCAGTTTAGACAGAACAATTCTTAGCAGATCATCAGTGCAGAAGTAAGTTCAAGGCAAAAATTCAGTCTCCACTATAGTGGATCAAAGACTGCAACGAAATAAAATCAGATACTTGAAGTTGCATATGGATGAATAAAAGACCCTTTTTAGACAGAAAAATCCTTTGCAGATAGAACAATGCAGGAGGATGTTCAATGCTTAAATTCAGATTCCATTATACTGGATCCAAAACGTTGAGAAGTAAAACCAGACAAACTGAAGTTTCATATGGATGAAAAATGCCCCCGTTTAGATCGAGCAATTCTTAACAGATAGAACAATGCAGGGAGAAGTTGAATACAAAAATTCAGTCTCCACTATACTGGATCAAAGGCCTCAATTAAGTGAAAGTAGGTACACTGAAGTTGTACAGGGACGAATTAAAAATTCCGTTTAGTCAGAACAATTCCTAGCAGATAGAAAAATGCAGGACAAAGATCAATGCAAAAATTCAGTCTACATTATACTGGATAAATACCACAAAGTAGTAAAAGCAGTTTCACTGAAGTTGCACAGGAATGAATAAAAATCTCCACTTAGAACAATTCCTAGCAGACAGAATAATGCAGGACAAAGATCAATGCAAAAATTCAGTCAAAAAATTCAGTCTAAGTTGTACTGGATAAAAGGACTCGAAGAAGTAAAATCAGATATATTGAAGTTGCATATGGAAGAATAAAAGACCCTGTTTAGACACAACAATACTTAGAACATAGAACAATGCAGGAGGAAGTTCAATGCACAAAAACAGTCTTCATTATACCGGATCAAAGATCTCGAATGAGTGAAAGCAGATACACTAAAGATGAGAGGGAAGAATAAATGACCCGGTTTAGACAGTGCAATTCTTGGCAGATAGAACAATGCAACACGAAGTTCAATACAAAAATCAGGTCTCCATAATACTAGATCAAGGACGTCGAAGAAGTAAAAGCAGAAACACTGAAGTTGTACATGGATAAATAAATGACCGAGTTGAGACCAAACAATTCTTAGCAGAAAGAACAATGCCAGAGGAAGTTCGACGCAAAAATTCAGTTTCCATTATACTGGATCAAAGACCTGGAAGAAGTAAAAACAGACACACTGAAGTTGCACCGGGTGGAATAAAAGACTCCGTTTAGACAGACCAAATCCTAGCAGGTAGAACAATGCAGGAGGTAGTTCAAGGCAAAAATCCAGTCTCCCATTTACTGGATCAAAGACCTCGAAAAAGTAAAACCAGACACACTGAAGTTGCATATGGGGGAATAAAAGACCAGGTTTAGAATGAACAATATTTAGCAGATAGGACAATTCATGTGAAAGTTCAAGGCAATAATCCAGTCTAAATTATACTGGATCAAATACCTCGAAGAGGTAAAAGCAGATACACTAAAGTTGAATTTGGAAAACTAAAGACCCCGTTTAGACAGAATTCTTAGTAGACAGAAAAATGCAGAATGAAGTGCAACTGAAAATCCCATGTCCATTTTACTGGATCAAAGACCATGAAGAAATAAGATGAGATACACTCAAGTTGCATATGGAAGAATAAAAAACTCCATTTAGACAGAATAATTCTTAAGATATAGAACCCTACAGCACCAAGCTCAACTGAAAAATCACATCTCCACTACACTGGATCAAAGAACTCGTAATAAAACCAGATTCACCGAAGTGGTATATGCAAGAATAAAAGACAATGTTTAGACCGAAAAATTCTTAGCAGATAGATCCATTCGGACCAAATTCAACGCAAATATCCAGTCTCCATTGTAGTGGATCAAAGACTTTGAATAAGAGAAAGCAGATGCACTGAAGTTGTATAGGGAAGAATAACATATGCAGTTCAGTCAGAACAATTCTTAGCAGGTCATCAAAGCAGAAGGAAGTTCAATGCAAAAATTCAGTCTCCACTATAGTGGATCAAAGACTGCAACGAAATAAAATCAGATACTTGAAGTTGCATATGGATGAATAAAAGACTCTTTTTAGACAGAACAATACTTTGCACATAGAACAATGCAGGAGGATGTTCAATACAAAAATTCAGACTCCATTTTATTGGATCAAAAACGTTGAAAAATAAAACCAGACACACGATGGTTTGAAAAGCCCAGTGGAAGAATTTATGTCTATATAGTTATGTTTGTATTTCCATTAACATGTCCATAGCTTTGGGTATGCAGTTACTGAGTCCTCGCTCTTGTACTCTTTGGATTTGAAAACCCCATATTAAGGATACCATGTGCCTTTTGTTCCTTAGGCCTTGACTTGTCTCACTCAACATGATTCGCTCTAGATTCATCCACTTCCCTGTTAATGCCATTATTTTATCTTGTCTGTTGGCTATGTAGAATTCCATTGTGTATATATACCACATTTTCTGTATCCATTCATATGCAGTAGGACGTCTGGATTGTTTCCATTGCCTGGCTATTGTGAATAGTGCAGAGATTAACATAGCTGAGCAGGTGTCTTTATAATATCCTGGGTCATGCTGCTCAGGATAGATGCCCAAAAGTGGTATGGTGGGATCATAGGGAAGGCCTATTTTCAGTTCTTTAAGAAACATCCACACTGCTTTCCAGAGTGGCTGAACTAGTTTACAATCCCACCAGCAGTGCAATAGGGTTCCTTTTTCTCCACAACCCCGCCAGCAACTATCATTGTCTGAGTTCGAAATCTTGGCCATTCTTGTTGGGGTAAGGTGGTATCTTAGGGTTGTTTTTATTTGCATTTCCTCTATGACCATAGATGATGAACATTTTCTCATATGTTTTTCTGCCATTTTAATTTCTTTTTCTGATAGGTCTCTCTGTAGTTCCCTCGCCCATTTGGTGAATGGTTTATTGGGTTTTCGGGGGATTACTTAATAAGTTCCCTGTAGATATTGGATGTTAAGCATTTGTCAGATATATTATTGGTGAATATCTTTTCCCAGTTGGTTGGCTGTCTCTCTACTTTTGCAACTATGTTTTTATCTGTACAGAAACTTTTTATTTTTAGGTAGTCCCATTTATCGAGTCTCTCTCCAATCTGTTGTGACCCTGGGATTCTGTTCAGGAATCTTTTGTCTGTGCCTATGAGTTCCGGTTTCTCTCCTACTTTATCATGTAGCAGTTTCACGGTTTCTGGTCTGACATTGAGGTCTTTGATCCACTTTGAGTTAATGCTTGTGCATGGCTAAAGGCTAGGGTCAATTTTTAGTTTTCGGCATGTGGCTGCCCAGTTTTGCCAGCACCAATAATTGAATAGACTGTGTTTGTTCCATTGTATATATCTTTGGCTCCTTTGTCAAATACAAGTTGCCTATAGGTATGTGGTTCTATTTCTGGGTCTTCTATTCTGTTCCCTGATCTTCTGGTCTGATTTTGTGCCAATAGCAAGCAGTTTTTGTTATTATGGCTCTATAGTAGATTTTGAAGTTTGGTATTGTAATACCACCAGCATTACTCTTTATGCCTAGAAATGTTTTGGCTATTCCAGGTCTTTTCTTATTCCATATGAATCCTTGGATTATATCTTCAATTTCTGTAAACAATGTCTTTGGGATTTTGATGGGGTTTGCATTAAATTTGTATATAAATTTTGGCAGTATAGCCATTTTCACTGTGTTGATTCTCCCTAGCCATGTGCATGGGATGTCTTTCCATTTCCTAGTGTTCTCTTTAATTTCTTTCATTAGGCTTTTATATTTTTCATTGAATAATTCCTTTACATCTTTGGGTAAGTATATTCCTAAGTATTTTATTCTTTTGGGGGCTATTGCGAATGGGATCATTTTCTTGATTTGGCCTTCTGTTTGTGTATTGTTGGTGTACAAGAAGGATACTGACTTCTGAAGATTGATTTTGTATCCTGCCACTTTGCTAAAGTGGTTTATTAATTCTAGAAGTTTGGGAGTGGAGTTTGTTGAGTCACTCAAGTCACTGCAAATAAGGATAGTTTAATTTCTTCTTTCCCTATGTGGATCCCTTTGATGTCCTTCTCTTGTCTTATTGCTCTGGCTAAGGGTTCCAGCACTATATTGAAGAGAAGTGGAGAGAGTGGGCATCCCTGTCTAGTTCCTGATTTTAAGGTGAATGGTTCCAGTCTTTCACCATTTCATATAATATTGGCTGTAGGTTTTTCATATATGGCTGTCACTATTTTGAGGAATGTACCTCTTATTCCTATTTTTTCCAGTGCTTTCAACATGAATGGATGTTATATTTTGTCAAATGCCTTCTCTGCGTCCAGAGAAATTATCATATGATTCTTATCCTTAACTCTATTGATATGATGTATTACATTGATTGATTTGTGAATGTTAAACCAGCCTTGCATTTGTGGGATGAAGCCCACTTGATCATAGTGTATGATTTTTTTAATTTGTTTCTGGATTCTGTTGGGTAATATTTTATTGAGGAGTTTTGCATCTGTGTTCATAAGAGAATATAGGTCTGTAGTTTTCTTTTTTTGTTTGGTCTTTCCCTGGTTTGGGGATGAGAGTAATTTTAGCTTCATAAAATGAGTTTGGTATTTCTCCTTCTGTTTCTGTTTCTCAGAAGAGTTTCAAGAGTATAGGTGTTATTTCATCTTTAAACGTCTTGTAGAATTCTGCAGTGAATCCATCTGGACCTGGGCTTTTTTTGGTTGGCATTTCCCTGATGGCTTCCACAATTTCATTGTAAGAAATTGGCCTGTTCCATTTGTTTACCTCATTGTTGTTCAGTGTGAGTAGCCTATATTTATTTAAGAAATCATCCATCTCTACTAGATTTTCTTGTTTCTTTGAATATAGGCCATAGTAATACCTATTCATTATGGACTGGATTTGTTGGTAATCAGTTGTGACTGTTCCCATGGGGTCTCTAATCTTGTTTATTTGAGTCTCTCCTTTCCTTTTTTTGATTAATCTTGCTAAGCCTAACAAATGGGTCGATGTCGTTTTTTTCTGACAGCAGCATAGAATTCCATTGTGTACAAATACCACAACTTCTGATCCACTCATCAACTGAGGGACATCTCTGTTGGTTCCATATCTTTCCTATGGTGAATAATGCTGCAATGAACATTGTTGTGCTAGCGGATTTAGTATGGCCTAGATTCTGGATGGTTGGGTAAATGCCAAGTAGTGGAATTGCTGGGTCATAGGGGAATTCTATGTTTAGCCTTCTGAGGCACTGCCATACTGCTTTCCATAGTGGTTGAATGAGTTTGCACTCCCACCAACAGTGTACTAGTGATCCCTCCTGGCCACATCTCCTCTAAAATCTGTTATTATAAGTTTTCCTGATCCTGGTCATTCTAACCAGAGTGAGGTGGAATCTTAGAGTTGTTTTAATTTGCATTTCTTTTATGACCAGAGATGTTGAGCATTTCTTCATGTGTCTATAGGCCATTTTTTTTCTTGGTCAGAGAAGACTCTCTTCAACAAGAGCCTCTTCAACAAGTTGTGCTGGCAGAAGTGGTTTCTGCACCTGCAGAAAGCTAAAGTTGGATCCTTCGTTGTCACCTTGCACTAGAATTAATTCCAAATGGATCAAAGACTTGGAGATAAAAGCTGACACAGTGAGAACTTTACAGGAAGGAATAGGAGATACACTAAGCCTCCTTGGCACAGGTCGAATCTTTCTTAATAAGGACCAAAAATCACAACAAATATCAAGTTTTTTTATTTGCATTTTTTCTCAGTCCTGGTTCTTGAACTCGTGGCCTGGGCACTGTCCTTAGACACTTTTTACTCAAGGTTAGTACTTTGCCATTTGAGCCACACTGCCACTTCCAGCTTTTTCTATGGATGTGGTACCAAGGACTTGAATCCAGGGGCTTTGTGCATGGGAGGTGAGCATTCTACAAATAGGCTATGCTCCCAGCCCCACTTCCTACTTTTTCTGTGCATGTGGCACTGAGCACTTGAACCCAGGACTCTATGCATGCTACCTAAGCACTCTAATATCAGATTAACATTTGACCATTGAATAGCATCTTCACCGTTACCATACCTCTGCTGTGGTGACTAGTGCAGGAATTCCATCGGATATAAGAGATGTTGTGGCAGTTCCTAAGCAGATGGCAGGGAAATGAGGTAGAGGCTAAAGCTTTATGCTTCTCACATGAGGAAAGAAAGAACTTGTTTTCCAATACACAACAAATCTACATAGGGCTCTCGAAATGGACATCCTTATGTGTTGGAGAAAGACAACAAGACTCTGACTGTCAATTAAACACCAAAAAGGCTGAAAGGATTTATGTCTCAATGAAAGCAGTGCCAGCCTTGACAAAAAGAAAAAAAATCAGGAACAGGGTAAGGTCCAGAGTTCACGACCCAGAAACAGCTTTAGTTTTGAAATCTTACCACTTGAGATCTGTCAATCTCAGTGACTTCTTTCTTTTCCGTTTCTCAAAATATTATTATGGTTAAATAGTTGTACCAGAGGATTCAACTTGTCATGTTTATTTATGGGCTCTGTGATCAAAGTCATTCATTCCACAGTTCTTCTAGACTCTCTCATGCCCTACCCATCCCCTCACTTTGTCTGGATCCCTTTCCCCGTATGTACATGACCAAATGCAGTCATGATATTCTTTTGAATGCTGTCCCTGATCTTTATTGCTCAAGACTAAATATCTACCACTTTGAGACAGGAGGCATCCTCGGGTTTTCTGGGGGCTCACTGAAAACAAGAGTCTCTTGGTCCTTCCTGATGAGCTGGTTTTGAACCATGACCCTCAGATCTCAGCCTCCTGAGTAGCTAGGATGACAGGCATAAGCCAGCATCACACAGCTTTATTTCCCTTTAGTGTTTCCTGATTTTTAACCATTCTGAGTACATTTTATTTTATTTATTTCAATCTTAATAAATAATGAAAACCCCAACTATGTGTCAAATATACTTGTAGTCATACTATATATTATTATAAAAACAAAAATATAAAAATTTTAAAAAGTGGACAGAAACAGGTCATTTTGGTTTTGGTAGCACTGGTGTTTGAACTCAGAGCTTTGTGATTTCTTGGCAAATTATGTACAACCTCCTATTTTGTTTTTAGTAATTTATAGACCGGATCTAGTACTTTTTAATGCACAGGTCTGGCTGGATGCTTATATCTCAGAGGTGAGCCTCTAACTGCTAGCTCATAAAAGCAAGGTGGATGATTTTTGTTGTTGTTTGCTTGCCTCTTTGCTTCTTTGTTTGTACCAGTCCTGGAGTTTGAACTTAGGATCTGGACACTTTCCCTGAGCTTTTTTGCTCAGGGCTATTCCACTTCTTGAGCCATAGCTTGACTTCTTACTGTGTGTGTGGGGGGGTTGTGTGTATGTGCTTAATTGGACATAAAATTTTGATGTACTTCCCAGCCCTGGATGGCTTTGAAACAGAAATTCTCAGGTCTCTCCCTCCTGAGAAGCTAGGATTCTTGGTGTGAAGCACAGGCACACAGCTAAAGGTGTTTTACATCAGGGAAACAATATACAAACATTATTTTTGACTTGGTTGTAAAATGAATACATAAGCTATCTTACATTGCAGAAGGTTCACTGATTTACAGAACGTGTTTGAGGCATACCAAATGACAATATATAATATCAGGGTGTGGCTGATCATGTATTATATTTTTAATTTGTTTTTTTATTGTAATTAGAAAAAGGGTTACATGATATTTGCCAGATAGAAGGTGCATTAATTCACATACATTGATACCCTTTCACATGTCTTGGTACCCGTTTCCCTCCCCCCCACATCCCCCTCCTGTCTTGGTTTTCCCCCCTTCCCTATCAAATTTCAAATATCCAAATACAAATAAATTCAATATATCAGATAACAAAGTGAGATACTATACCAATATGAGATAACCAAGGGACAGCAAAGGAGATGAGAGACAACATAGTACATTAAGGACAACAATCATTCATTATATGGCTTTTGTTTCACTATCCTGGAGGTCCTTTCAATTAGCTTCACTTTATATGTCCTTATGTACCAAGATTTTGCTCAATTGCAAATCTCTACTAGTAGAGCCCAAGGTTTCTACTGATTATGACGAATGAGGGAAACCATTGAGCCTAAGTTCTTTTGAGTCTGGCTTACTTCACTTAATATGATTTTTTCTAAGTCTTTCCATTTCCTAACAAATGGGGCGATGTCATTCTTTCTGACAGCAGCATAGAATTCCATTGTGTGCAAATGCAACAACTTGTTGATCCATTCATCAACTGAGAGACATCTAGGTTGGTACCATATCTTTGCTATGGTGAATAATGCTGCAATGAACATTGTTGTGCTGGTGGATTTAGTATGTCCTTGTTTCTGGATGGTTGGGTAAATGCCAAGTAGTGGAATTGCTGGGTCATAGGGGATTTCTATGTTTAGCCTTTTGAGGCACTGCCACACTGCTTTCCAGAGTGGTTGAACGAGTTTGCACTCCCACCAACAGTGTAGTAGTGATCCCTCTTGGCCAAATCCCCTCCAGCATCTGTTATTATTCCTTTTCCTGATCCTGGCCATTCTAACTGGAGTGAGGTGGAATCTTAGAGATGATTTGATTTGCATTTCTTTTATGACCAGAGATGTTGAGCATTTCTTCATGTGTCTATAGGCCATTTTTGTTTCTTCTTCAGAGAAGACTGTCTATAAGTGTTTGGCCCATTTTTTAATGGGATGGTTGTTACTTTGGAGGTTAGTTTTGGAGTGATTCAATTTTTTGAGTTGTTGATATATTTTAGATATGAGGCCTTTGTCCATTGTTTGGTTGGTGAAGATCTTCTCCCACTCTGTAGGCTTCCTGATTAGTTTACTAGCCATGTCCTTTGCCATACAAAAGCTCTGCAGTTTAATACAGTCCCACTTATCCAGCCCTTCTCTGATTTGTTGTGATTCTTGGTCCTTATTAAGAAAGTTTCGACCTGTGCCAAGGAGGCCTAATGTATCTCCTATTCCTTCCTGTAGAGTTTTACTGTGTCAGCTTTTATCTCCAAGTCTTTGATTCATTTGGAGTTAATTCTAGTGCAAAGTGACAATGAAGGATCCAGCTCAATTTTTTGCAGGTGCTTATCCAGTTCTGCCAGCACAACTTGTTGAAGAGGCTGTCTTTCTTCCATTCTATTTTTTTGGGTCCCTTGTCAAAGATTAGGTGGCCATAGGTCTGTGGTTTAGTATCTGGGTCCTCAGTTCTATTCCATTGGTCTTCAAGCCTGTTCCTGTGCCAGTACCAAGCTGTTTTGAGAATTATAGCTCTGTAATAGAGTCTAAAGTTTGGAATTGAAATTCCTCCAGCGCTGTTCTTTCTGCTAAGAAGTGTTTTTGCTATATGGGGTCTTTTATTATTCCATATGAAATTTTGGATTGCCTCTTCTATTTCTTTAAAGAATGACATTGGGATGTTGACGGGTATTGCACTGAATTTGTAGATAGCTCTTGGCAAGATTGTCATTTTCACAATGTTGATTCTTCCAATCCAGGAGCATGGAAGCTTTTTCCATTTCCTTAGTTCTGCCTTAATTTCCTTTTTTAGGGTGTTAAAGTTTTCTTCAAAAAGGTCCTTTACATTCTTAGTTAAGCTAATTCCTAGGTACTTTATTTCTTTGAGGCTATTGTGAAATGAATTGCTTTCCTGATTATTGCCTCGTTCCTCTCACTGTTGGCATAAAGGAAGTCAGTTGATTTTTGAGGGTTGATTTTATAGCCTGCTACTCTTCCAAAGTTTTGAATCAGCTCAAGGATCTTGGGAGTAGAGTCTATAGGATTCTTTAAATACAGAATCATGTCATCTGCAAAGAGGGATAGTTTTATTTCCTCTTTCCCTACTTGGATCCCCTTTATGCTTGCTTCTTGCCTTATTGCACTGGCTAGGAATTCTAGTTCTATGTTAAAGAGTAGGGGAGAGAGTGGGCATCCTTGTCTCGTTCCTCATTTGAGAGGGAATGGCTTTAGATTTTCACCATTAAGTGTAATACTAGCAGTAGGTTTCTTATACACAGCCTTTATTACATTGAGGAATGTTCCATGGATTCCTAGTTTCTCCAGAGCTTTTAACATAAAGGGGTGTTGGATCTTGTCAAATGCCTTTTCCGCGTCTATTGAGACAATCATGTGATTTTTGTCCTTGCTCCTGCTGATGTGTTGAATTATATTAATTGATTTGCGTATGTTGAACCAGCTTTGCCTCCCTGTGATGAATCCAGTTTGATCATAGTGTATAATTTTTTTGATGAGTTGTTATAGACGGTTGGCCAGTATTTTGTACAGAAGTTTTGCATCGATGTTCATCAAAGATATAGGTCTATAGTCCTCTTTCTTTGATCAATCTCTGTCCGGTTTGGGGATGAGGGTTATACTGGCTTCATAGAATGAGTTTGGTAAGGAACCTTCATTTTCAATTTCGTTGAAGAGCTTGAGGAGTATTGGTGTGAGCTCTGCTTTGAAGACCTTATAGAATTCAGCTGTGCATCCATCTGGCCCTGGGCTTTTCTTAGGTGGAAGTTCTCTAATTGTCATTTCTATTTCAGAGCTTGAAATAGGCCTGTTGAGTTGGCTTAGTTCTTCTTGGTTCAGTGTGGCTATGTTAATATTGGCTAGGAATTCATCCATTTCATCTAGATTCTCAAATTTGTTGGCATAAAGGTTTGCGAAGTATTCCCTTATGATATTCCGGATCTTGATAATTTCTGTCGTGATATTACCATTTTCGTCTGTGATTTGTTTATTTCGATATGCTCTCTTCTTTTTTTGGTAAGATTTGCTAAGGGCTTGTCAATTTTGTTAATTCTTTCAAAGAACCAACTCCTTGTTTTGTTGATTCTTTCTATAGTTTTTTTGGATTCCAGACCATTTAATTCTGCTTTGATTTTAATTATTTGCTTTCTTCTACTGGGATTAGGGTTGGTTTGTTGCTCTTTTTCCAGGAGCTTAAGATGAGACATTAACTTGTTGGTTTGCAATTTTCCAACTTGTTGCTGCAGGCACTCAGCGCTGTAAATTTTCCTCTGAGTACTGCCTTTGCTGTGTCCCAAAGGAGTTGGTATTTTGTGACCTTTGGCTCAAGTTAGCAATCCTAACTCCTCTGGAAATGGCAATCTGAAGTTCATGGTTCCAACACGGCTGCTGGAGAATTGCAGGGACCTGTTTTCCATAATGAAGTAAGCGCCTCAAAATGAATACCCCCTTCAAAAATGAGGAAATGAGAGTTTTGACTCAGTAGTAAAGCACCATCCTTAAGCAAGGAAACCTCAACAACTAATTTTCTAATGTAAAGATTTTGTTACTCAGTTCGTTGGTACTGAAGACCCAACACTCAATGTATGTTTTTTTGGTTAGTCTGCAATATAAAACTGACCTAAATGCCAATGAAATACTAGACTGATGTTATACCCTCAGTCTAAGGCTATAATTTACTGGAAGAAAAAAGCCACTATTATAAATTTTTAATAGTTTTTCTATGAAGGTGAAATATACATTGTTGGAGTGAAATAACTATTTTGTCATGAACATAGGGAATAGAAAGATGCTTTCTGTCAACAACAGTAAATCTATCAACTAAGGATATACTGGAGATTCCAAATCATTTAATTCTGCTTTGATTTTAATAATTTGCTTTCTTCTACTGGGATTAGGGTTGGTTTGTTGCTCTTTTTCCAGGAGCTTAAGGTGGGACATTAACTTGTTGGTTTGCAATTTTTCCAACTTGTTGTTGTAGGCACTCAGCGCTATAAATTTTCCTCTGAGTACTGCCTTTGCTGTGTCGCAAAGGAGTTGGTATTTTGTGTACTCCTTATTGTTAAATTTCATAAACTGTTGGATTTCTGTTCTGATCTCTTCGATGACCCATTGGTGATTCAACAATGTGTTGTTCAGTCTCCATGAGTTACAGGGTTTTCGTTGGTGGAGATGTGTGTTCAGTTCCATTTTGATGCCTTTGTGGTCTGAGAGTGTGCATGGAATAATTTCTGTGTTTCTGAATCTGTCCAGGTTTGTTTTATGGCCTAACATGTGATCTATTTTGGAAAATGTTCCATGTGCTGCTGAGAAAAACGTATATTGTGTTGTTGCTGGGTGGAATATTCTGCAGATGTATGTTAGATCTAGTTGGTCTATATAGTTGTTCAGTTGTAAGGTTTCTCTGTTGAGTTTTTGCCTTGTTGATCTGTCCATAGGTGAAAGTGGTGTGTTAAAGTCACCGACAATCACTGTATTTCGATCTATGTATGGTTTCAGTGTAAGTAAAGTTTGCTTGATGAAGTTTGGAGCTCCGGGATTGGGTGTGTAAATATTTAGGTTCGTTATGTCTTCCTGGAGGAAAGATCCCTTTAGTAGTATGTAGTAACCTTCTTTGTCTTTTCTTACTAATTTTGGTTTGAAGTCTATTTTATCTGATATGAGGATGGCAACTCCAGCCTGTTTATGGGGGCCGTTAGCTTGATAGAGTTTATTCCAACCTCTCACTTTCAAAAGATGCTTGTTTTTTTGCGTAAGATGTGTCTCTTGAAGACAGCAGAATGATGGCTCTGCTTTTTGATCCAACTAGACAGCCTATGCCATTTAATTGGAGTTAAGTCCCTCCCCTCAACAGCCCCCTCCCTCAGGCCATTGACTGGAGATTGACAGGCGGGCTACCCATAAGACCCAGCACCCCACCAAGGGAGGCGGGGCTGTCCCAACTCCCACCCGCCCAAGGTGCTCAACCCCCATCCCTCTGACTGGAAACTGACAAGCGGGCGGACCCTAAGACTCAGCACCCCACCAGGGGAGGCGGAGCTGTCCCACCTCCCACCGGCCCACCAGGCTCCTCTCCCAGGCCACTGGATCTGTAGAGTGGAGGGCTTTGGGTCCCTGCCTTACAACAGTGGATAGGGGGTATAGGTAAATAGGAGCCAGCATCTGCCCCTCCTCAATTCTCAAGCGGGGCATCCTCCAGCTGGGAATCCTGAGCAAGACACCACCGAGGGCCTTCCCCACAGTCACAGACTCTGACAAAGCAGTGGAAACACAGCAGGGATCTGAAGGGCCGACCAGCAGCCAAGCTCCCCTTCTGAGAAGCAAAAAGGCACGGCTCCGCCCTTGGAGCCCACGTCCCCAGCTGGGCCCTGCCCCTGGGAACCGAGGGGCCCCCTTCTGGTCCTGCTGAGAGCTCCTGAAACTCTCACTCCCCAGACCCTTGGCTTGGGGCCGCCCCTGGAAGCAGCACAGGAAAATGTCCGCTAACCGCGCTCAGACGGAAGCTCGCAGATCCATCCCATGGTCCACTGTAAAGCCAGTGGTTGGGCTAAGAGCTACTCACGCAGCAACACATGAGTTTTATTCTAATACTTTCCAAACTTTGTACTCAAATACTCTACCTACTTACCCCCTGACCTCTCTCATTCTATTTTTCTATCTCTGGACCTCTGCTCCTCTTTCAACCCTTACACTGCATGGATCTACACTTGATGGATGTTGAGTAACATTGTATATCTAGGTGTTCAATTATTCTCTAGGCTCAGAGGGACTTAAAGACAATAGAGATTGGATTGAGAGGCTTATTGTTTTGGATATAAATCGCTTATCAGTGAATAATTAGACTACTCGGTAACTGCACAAAAAGAAAGAGTGATAACACCAATCAAAACTTGTGAACATCTAGAGTCTGCCAGCTACAGAGGTCTAGGTTGGTTATATCTGAAAAACTATAATCGTGTTTAGTATTAATCTTGCTCCCATTTTCAAATGGGCAGAACAAGAAACTCAAGAAAAATGTCAAATCAAGAAACAACACCTCCCACCTCCCCCACCCAATATAAACAGCCAATGGAACAGTCACTGGCAAACCTAGAGGAGAGTCTTCCAAGTGCTGTACAAGTGCAATTGATAAACATCATTAATGAAAAATGTGAAAATATAAAGAAAGAGATAAGGGAGGAAGCCATAGCTGAACAAAAGGAAACCATAAACAAGGTGATAAGTGAAAAAGAAGAAGCCATAAAGGAAGCCATAATAAAGGCTGTTCAAAGAAAGATGGATGAATTCATAGAATCCACAAATAAAAAGGTGACCGAACTCCAACAACTGTTCAAAGAAAATAAAGCTACTGAGCTAACCACTCAAATGGAAATCAAGGACCTAAAGAAATCCATACATGATCTAAAAGAAGAGATGCAAGGCATCAAAAATGAGCAATTAGTAGCAAGGGACATGAAAAATAAAGTAGATAGCTTTGATAGCAGGTTAGACAATGATCATGTATTATTATGAATTATGGGGAGATGAATGTTTGCTGATGTCACTTTCATGTCACTTGTGTGATTGGCTCTCCCCATAGAGTTAACTGGTACAATTTTATAAAAGTTTGCATTTCACCAAAATCACTGATGATACTTGAAGTATATATAATTTAATAATAGGACTAAGCTACCTTCTCTCTTCAAAACTTTTATCTCGAATTCTTTGTAGAAAGAGATTTCAAATTAATATGTCCACACCCTTGTATAATGTATATTCACACCTGTAATCTTAGCTACTCAGAGGGCAGAGGTCTGAGGATCTTGTTCAAAGTCAGCCAGGCAAAGCAAAGCCCAGAGATTCTTATCTACAATTAATTCCTGGAAATCTGGAAGCAGAATTGTGGCTCAAGGGTATGGCAGTATCCTTGAGCTGAAGAGGCCAGGGACAGCACCTAGGTCCTTTGGTACGCCAGTAACCTTGAGCTGAAATGCTCAGGGACAGGGCCCAGGCCAGAGTTCAAGCACCATGACCCCCACACCCCAAAAAAGATTCAAATTTCCTTTTTTACACACATGAACATTGAGTATTATGACTGCATTCTCCCACATTTGTTTGTTTCCATTTATTCCTGTACCTCTTAATGGAATCCCACTCAGGACACTGATAGTCGGGATATTTCTGTTGTTAAATTTCCTGGGGACTACTGAAGAGATTTACAACTTGGAATTGCACTCCTGTATATCCTATAATTAACCATATTTTTGCCAGACCTGGGACTTGAATACAGGGTCTGGACACTGTCCTTGGACTTCCTCAAGGCTAAAGCTCAAGTCCACTTGAGGCACAGCACCACTTCCACCTTTTTCTGTGCAAGTTGTACTGAGGAATCAAACCCGGGTCTTTGCGCTTGCTAGGCAAACACTCTACCACCAAAACTCCTGGCCCCAATGAGCCATATTTTAGTGTTGTCCTTTGACATAATATTTGGAACCTTTGTTTACTAGAAGACAAGGCTAAAATCTATTATTTTGGACATCCTTTTTTATTTTTCTACCCCTCTATAGATGTTAGTGAGTCGATTGAAAGATTTGAAACAATTTTTGTGATTCTGAGTTCTGCAAATCAGGGTCCATCATGTTAGGAAAGCCTGTCCTCAAAATCTCCAACACCATATGACACTGCAGCTGGAAATCCTCCATGTCCACTTATACAGAATACATTCTGTGATATTTTTTTCTTTTTAAACATTTTATTGATTTCTACATTATATTTCAAATGTCGTGTTAAACAAAATGTATTCAAGAAGGAAATCTCTATATACAATCACTAGCATTTACATAAAACATGATTGAAATTAAGTTGCATCTTTGTATGCCATAGATACCCATTAATATATGTAGTAAAATATTATGTCCATAGTGTCTATAGCCCATTAAAAATTTTTAAGTCTATATAGTTACATTTGTACAAGTCTCTCTTTAGTTCCCTTGCCGATTTAGTGATTGGTTTGTTTGGTTTTGCGGGGGACTAGTTTCTTGAGTTCCCTGTAGATACTGGATATTAAGCATTTGCCTGATGTATTATTGGTAATACACAGAAAGAAAGAAAACAAAACAAAAAATTCCTCCACCTTCATGACTCCTCTGTGAACTGGCCAGTAACTTATTCCTATGCTGCTGTGTCAAGAATTGTGATAGTGACAAAAACAATTCTTACCAGAAACAACAGCACGGGAGGAATTTCAAAACTTTAGACACTATTACGGAACTTAGTGACAAAAAAAGCTTGGTACTGGCACAAGAACAGGCCTGAAGGCCAATGGAATAGAACTTAGGACCCAGATATTAAACCACAGACCTATGGCCACCTAACCTTTGATAAAGGAGCCAAAAAAAAAGAATGGAAGAAAGACAGCCTCTTCAATGAATGGTGCTGGCAGAACTGGTTAATCACCTGCAGAAAACTATAGTTGGATCCTTCTTTGTAACCTTGCACCAGGATTAACTCCAAATGGATCAAAGACCTCGAGGCAAAAACAGATACACTGAAAACTTTACAAGAAGAAATAGGAGATACACTAGGTCTCCTTGGCACCTGTCAAAACTTTCCTAATAAGGACACAGAAAAACAACAAATCAGAGAAAGTCTGGATAACAGGAACTGCATTAAACTGAAGAGTTTCTATATGGCAAAGGATATAGCTAGCAAATTATCTACAAAGCCTACAGAGTGGGAGAAGATCTTCACTAACCATACAATGGACAAAGGCCTCATATCTAAAATATAGCAACAGCTCAAAAAATTGAATCACTCCAAAACTAATTTCCAAAGAAACAACCATCCTATCAAAAGATGGGCCAGAGATTTAAAGAGAGTTTTCTCATAAGAAGAAATAAGAATGGCCTATAGGCACATGAAGAAATGCTCAACATCTCTGGTCATAAAAGAAATGCAAATCAAAACAACTCTAAGATTCCACCTCACTCCAGTTAGAATGGCCATGATCAAGAAATCTAATAACAACAGATGCTGGAGGGGATGTGGCCAGGAGGGATCACTACGACACTGCTGGTGGGAGTGCAAACTCATTCAACCACTATGGAAAGCAGTATGGCAGTTCCTCAAAAGACTAAACATAGAGCTCCCCTATGACCCAGCAATTCCACTACTTGGCATTTACCCAATCCTCTGGAAAAAAAGGACATAATAAATCCACTAGCACAACAATGTTCACTGCAGCACTACGTACCATAGCAAAGATATGGAACCAACCCAGGTGCCCTTCAGTTGATGAGTGGATCAACAAGATGTGGTATTTATACACAATGGAATTCTAGGCTGCTGTCAGAAAGAATGACATTGCCCCATTTTTAAGGAAAAAAATCATATTAAGTGAAGTAAGCCAGACTGAAAGGAACATAGGCTCAATGGTTTCCCTTATTTGTCATAATCAGTAGAAACCTTGGGCTCTCCTAGCAGAGATTTACATTAGAGTAAAACCTAGATACATAAGGTCATATAGGATGACACTAAATGAAAGAACTACCAGGATATAGAAAGAAAAGCCATACAATGAGTGATTGTTGTCCTTAATGTACTATGTTATCTCTCAACTCTTTTGCTATCCTTTGGTTATCACATAATGTTACACTATTTTACCTTTTTATCTTATATATTGTATATATGATATTTGGTTATTTGAAATAGGAAAGGGAAGAAGGGAAAACAAGATGAGGGTCAGGGTGGCGGGAGGTGAATGGGGACCAAGACATAAGAAAAGATATCAATGTGTGTGAAGTAATACAACTTCAATCTGGTGAATATAATGTAACCCTTCTATTAATTATAATAAACATATATGAAAATAATGAACTCCTTCTTCATGGATCACCTTGGCCTAGCCAGCAATTTTCTTCAGTGCTCCTGTGCCATGAAATATTCTAATGAAACAAGGAAAAAAAACTATGTCTGCAGAGGTAGGACTTAAAATTCTGAGTGTTAAATTTTCTTCCTTCTGGAAAACCATACTACAGATGGATTTCCTGCCTCCTGAGATCAACTCCTGGTTTGTACAATGCACTCAAGCCCTGTTCCTCAGGCTGTAGATGAAGTGGTTCAGGAGAGGAGTGAACACTGTGTATAGCACTGAGGACACAGCGCTGCCCCTGGGGAAATGTGACACAGTTGATCCAAAATAATTACTCAATGCTGTCCCAAAGAATAAACACACCACTGACAGGTGAGGGCCACAGGTGGAGAAAGCTTTGTACTTCCCTCCTGGTGTTGGAATTCTCAGCACCGAAGAAATAATTTTATAGTAAGAGAAAATAATGCTTGAGATTGGCAGGAGCTCAGATATGATACCAACAAAAAATTTAAATAAGTGATTTATGAGTGAGTGCTTACAGGAAAGATCCAGGATTTGAGAAGGGTCACAGAAGAAATTTGAGATTTCCTATTCCTTGAAACCGGTTATCTGTAATGCCATCCACACGTGCACCTGTCCATCCAAGAGGCTGATGACAAGTGACAACAGAACCAAGGAGACACAGAGATGAGGGTTCATGATGAGAGGGTAATTCAGGGGGTGACAGATGGCCACAAAGCAGTCATAGGCCATCACAGTAAGAAGCATAGCGTCCATACAGCAAAAAATGATGAAGAGACACATCTGTGTGAGGCAGCCTGCATAGGAGATGGCTCTGCTGTGACTCTGCAGGTTCATCATCATCTTGTGGATGGTGGTGGAGATGAAGCAGATGTCATCCAAAGAGAGGATGGAGAGGAAGAAGTACATGGTGGTGTGGAGGTGGGGGTCATTGGTGATGGCCAGGATGATGAGCAGATTTCCCAGCACAGTGATCAGGTACATGGACAGGAACAGTCCAAAGAGGATGGGTTGTAATTTTGGATCCTCTGAGATTCTCAGGAGAAGGAAATCTGTAACCTGGGTTAGATTTAGTGCTTCTATATCACCTCTGCAACTGCTCAAAAACAAAAGCATCTTGTTAGTAAAATGAAACACATATCCAGAAATTGTCAGCTCTAAATATTTGAAACTCAAGTATACACAAGTTTAATTTTTGCACCACCTATGCAGTCCAATATACTCATGAGTGTTTGTGAATTGTGGCAACACCTTACTTCTAGAATTTTCTCACTCTGAGATAACTTGGTCCTCAAGCTTTGGTCTACATGTGTGCTCAGGGACACACAGCTGTATTGGAAAGCCAAGAACAACTGGGCTGGTAGAGCAAGATCCCTGACAGTACAACACACCCTTGTGTAGTGTGGGGGAGCAAGTTCCAGGGCAGCAGGGGGTATGCAAGAGTTTTATACATTTATGATGCAGGTCTCTATCTAGGAGCCTATTTTTGGAGCCAGTCCCCTGCCCTAGGCATTGAAATCCCTCCCTGACAGGGTGGGAGAGTGGGATTTCATATAGAGATTGAGATTCTGTGTTGTAGACAGGGCTGGAGGATTTGTGGATGATCCCGTGAGGGAAGGGCCAGCAGTAGGCCAAGCCACTAGAGTAATATTAAGTTAGGAGACCACAGTAGATTTCCATCCATTAGTACAATGAATACTGTTTAATCTACTGGAAAGGAAACCCAATCCTATTCATTCTTATTCATCTCTACTATGACTGCAGGCAGGCACAAATATACTTCTGGTTCTTCTTCACTTGCCCCTTCTGGTATTATGACAGTTGTCCGGAAATGAGTAGGCATGGAAATGTGGTATTGAGTGAAATAAGTCAGGCTCAGAGAAACAAAGGACAGTTATCCTTCTCTAAAACATGGAAATTAGATCTCCATTATCAAGATGTATGAATACATATAGGGTCATGTGTATCAATGCACAAACCAATTGAGTAAAGTGTAGTAGGAAAGGATTCCTATGGAATAACTCCATTCATCAACTCATCCGTTGTTTAACCAAATGAATAAGAGGAATGTAAAAAACCTGCTCTTTGAAAATATACAATTTTCCAGGGGCAGGTGGCTCATTATTCTAGAGAATAAGGTCTGAGAACCACAGGTGAAAGCCTGATGGAGCAGGGATGTCTGAGAAATAGTTCTCCTCAATTAACTAGTCAAAAGCAGAAAGTGGAGCTGTAGCATTCAGCAAAAATCCCAAGGACAACACTTAGGCCCTGAGTTCCAGCCCCAGAACCTACGTGCAGAACCTGTGTGCACACACACATGTACACACCACATAAGGTGAAACATATGAAATGAGAAAGAATAGTGTAAGAACAAGAGCTATGAGGACACTGGGCATATCTGTCAATAGTTTCATTGATGTAATGTCCTCTTGTCATTTTCATCATTATCCTTCCTCTTCCTCTTCCTCTCCTCCTCCTCCTCCTCTTCCTCCTACTCCTCTTCCTCCTCCTTCTCCTCATCTTCATCCTCCTCCTCCTCCTCCTCTTTCAGGAAATCTTAGGAACCTGGTTTAACCATTTATATGCTGCTACTTTTGGTGAGTTACAAATGAGAATGAAAAGCACAGTAGGTAAAGAATTCTCCATATCATATATTGGTACCCCTAACCTTCAAACCCTACCTGTAAATTCACTGAGGACATATACTTTCCAGTCTCCTTGTGTGCAAGGGTTTACAAGGGCATCCTCACCCCCTGTGATACCCAAACCATCCTACCTGTCCTCATGCTGCAAATAAGACATTTCTGAAAGACCTTCACCACCCATCCCACCCCACTCAATTGCTTAAGCTACTTCTCTCCTCAGCTATGGCCCAGGTAGACAGATTTGAGGACCCCAGATCTGGTGCCCAGCACAAGTGCAGTTCAGTCCTCAGAAAAGAGATGAAGACACAGAAGGAGCAGAGCTGGTGGTGATGAGGAGAAAGATATAGCACCAGTGTCCTGGAGACAGGGGAGGGAAGGCTCATCCTTGACTTCTATGTGGCCTTGGAGGATTAATACCCACAGGTCACCATTAACCAACCTGTGTGTATTAACAGGCCAAGTCTCTGGACATTTCCAGCACAGGGCTGGCATAATCATAAACAAAAATCCATGACAGTATGTAGACTGTTTTGTCTAGGAAGAAAATTTATAGATTTTTTTCTTTTTTATTGTAATTAATAAAAGGGTTACATGATAAGCCAGACTCAAAGGAAATTAGGCTCAATGTTTCCCCTCATTTGTCATAATCAGTAGAAACCTTGGGCTCTACTAGCAGAGATCTGCAATAGAGCAAAACCTTGATACATAAGGCCATATAGTATGAAGCTAATTGAAAAGACCTCCAGGATATTGAAATAAAAGCATACAATGAGAATTTATAGATTTGAACTTTGGTCATTTATACTTATTTGATGAAGGGCAGAAACATTTTGTTTTCATTTTCATTAGCATTAATATATGCTTTACCAAAGCCTTATCTAGTATGTACATCTATAGAGTAACATTTATAATATTTGCATTATTCTACAATTTCAAGACAGAGGAATGGAAAAATAAGGAAAAGAATCTCAAAGAATGGATTCTGTATGGGTGGAACTGGAAGATTTCCAGCTGCAGTGTCATCTGATGTTGTAGATTTTGATGAGATGCCAGAGGACAGGCTGCTGACGGGCTCTCCTACCATCATGGACCCTGATTTGCAGAACTCTCAATTAGAAAAATTAACCCAAAGCTTACGAATCTCAATCAACTCACTAACATGGATAAAGTGAGGGGCGGGGAGAATATCCAATACAGTAGTTTTTAGCCTTGTTATCTGCTAAACAAAGCTTCCAAGTTCTATGACAGATGACAGTATCAAAAATATGGTGAACTGGGGGGCTGAGAGTTCGGGCTAGTGGTAGAGTGCTTGCCTAGTGTCGACAAAGACCCAGGTTCTATTCCTCAGTGTCACATAAATAGAAAAAACAGTAAGTGGTGCTAAGGCTCAAGTGGTAGAGCTCTAGCCGCGAGAAAGTCCAAGCATAGTGCTCAGGCCCTGAGCTCAAGCCCAGGAATGGCAATATTTATATATATATATGTATATATACATATATATGTGTATATATACATATATATGCACATATATGTGTGTGTATATATATATCTATGTATATATATATATATGGCGAATTGGGTCCAGGAGTATGGCCTAGGTGGAGAGTGTTTGCCTAGCATGCACATACTGTGTGATATGCACAGAAAAAAGCTGGAAGTGGTGTTGTGGCTCAAGTGACCTTGATCTCTAGCCTTGAGGAAGCCCAGGGACAGTGTCATGACCCTGTGTTTAAGCCCAAGGATTGGCAAGAAAATATGGCTGATTATAGCATACAGAGGAGTGCAATTCCAAATTGTAAGCCATTTGAGTAGTCCCCAAAACAAATTAACAGCAGAAATATTCTGAATATCAGTGTTTTTTGAGTGGGGTTCCATTAGGAGGTACCAAAATGAATGGAAACAAGGAGCCACAGGATAATGCAGTCATAATAATCAATGGTCATGTGTGTAAAAATGAAATTTGGATCACAATGTGCATATTGGTGAAATGGTAGGTGGAAGAGGAGAATGCTGAAAGAAATTAACGTGATGAAGATACTTTGTACAAGTGAGTGGACATGTTAATCTGAAATGTGTTTCTACAAGGAAGTTAAGGTAAAAAGTGTTAAAGAGAGAAAGTAGCTTAGTCAAATCATTAAATGATATACTTTTTAACTATCATCAGTAACGTCTGTGAAATGAAAACTTGTAAAAACTGTTCCAGTTCAATACATAGGGAGAGCGAAGTACACAAGTAACATCAACACATAAACATCTCCCCATAATTAAAAATAATACATGATGAGCCACACATTTTACATTATTTATCTTACATCATTTGATTTGTCTCAATCATGTTCTCTAAATCAATAAACCTTCTGGAACATAAGATAGCTGAAGTATTCATTTTTCTACCCATTCAAAAATAATGTTCATTTATTGGTTTTCCTCATGAAAAATAATTTAGCTGTGTGCCTGTGGTTCACACACAGAATCCAAGAAACTCAGGAGGCAGAGACCTAAGAATTTTAGTTTCAAAGCCACCTAGGTCAGAAAGTCGATCAGAATTGTATCTCCAATTTGACACACACACACACACACACACACACACACACACACACACACACACACACAAGCACACACACACACACAGGCAGAAGTGCAGCTATGGCTCACAGAGTAGAAAAATATCCCTGAGCAAAAAAAGCTCAGGGACAGTGACCAGAACTTGAGTTCATGAACAAGCACTGGTTCAAACAATCAAACAAACCACAAAAAGCACCCACCTTACTTTTATTAGTCAGTAACTAGAGGCTCACCCCTGAGATCTGGGCATCTGGCCACACCTGGTCTTTAACGAGCACTAGATCCTAGCCGGTGCTGTGGCTCAAGCCAGTAATCCTAGCTTCTGAAGGGACTGAGACCTGTGGATCAAGGTCCAAACTCATTCTGGGCACAAAAGGAATTGAGAATCTCATTTCCAATTTACCTCTAGAAAATGGCAAGAGGGGCTTTGGTCAATGGTGGGCAGTGGCCTTGATGTGAAAAGATCAGGGACAGCACCCAAGCTGAGTTCACCCGCCTTGACCCAAAAAGAATAGAAAGCCCTGGAGCCTGTCTATAAAACAACCAAAAACAAAACAGCTGGCCTTACATCATTAGCCAGGAAATGAGGAAACCCTGAGTTCAAACACCAGTGCTACCAAAACCAAAATGATCTGTTTTTCTCCACTTTTATTGAGGTAAAATATCCGTGATAGAAAATTCACATCCAACCATTGTAAAATTCAGTTTGTGGGGTGACCATCTCCAGACATGCATGATCTTTACAAACTCAAATGTTATACATTAAAAACAAATGAATCCTTCCTCATGAATATCCTTGACACAGTGCTCCTGTGTCATCAATTACACTAATGAAACCAGACAAATACTAAGAATGTGTACAGACGGGTAGGATTTACAGGAATGAGGGTTGTTTTTTTTTCCTCTGCAAAACCATATTACAGAAGGATTTTCTAACTCCTGATGTCAGATCGTGGTTTCAACAACCTGCTCAGGACACTTTTGAGGTCCCTGTTCCTCAGGCTGTAGATGAAGGGGTTCAGGAAAGGAGTGACCACTGTGTACATCACTGAGGACACAGCACTGCCCCTGTGAGAATGTGACACAGCTGATCCAACATAAACACCCGATGCTGTCCCAAAGAATAAACACACCACTGACAGGTGAGACCCACAGGTGGAAAAGGCTTTGTACGTCCCTCTTGATGATGGGATTCTCAGCACTGAGGAAATAATTTTATAGTAAGAGAAAAGGATTCCAAAGATTGTAGGAAATCCATATATCG
This sequence comes from Megascapheus bottae, assembly GCF_031878675.1. Lineage (NCBI taxonomy): Eukaryota > Metazoa > Chordata > Mammalia > Rodentia > Geomyidae > Megascapheus > Megascapheus bottae. The sequence goes on along the minus strand of NC_143509.1, from coordinate 6,737,481 downwards.
TAGCAGCAACATATTTGAAAATAGCATTTGTGCGTGTGTCTTTACAGGAAAGATCCAGGATTTGAGAAGGGTCACAGAAGAAATTTGGGATTTCCAATTCCTTGAAACCGGTTATCTGTAATGCCATCCACACGTGCACCTGTCCATCCAAGAGGCTGATGACAAGTGACAACAGAACCAAGGAGACACAGAGACGAGGGTTCATGATGAGAGGGTAATTCAGGGGGTGACAGATGGCCACAAAGCGGTCATAGGCCATCACAGTAAGAAGCATAACATCCATACAGCCAAAAATGATGTAGAAGCACATCTGTGTGAGGCAGCCTGCATAGGAGATGGCTCTGCTGTGAGTCTGCAAGTTCACCAGCATCTTGGGCACAGTGGTGGAGATGAAGCAGATGTCATCCAAAGAGAGGATGGAGAGGAAGAAGTACATGGGGGTGTGGAGGTGTGGGTCAGAGCTGACAGCCAGGATGATGAGCAGATTTCCCAGCACAGTGATCAGGTACATGGACAGGAAAAGCGCAAAGAGCATGGGTTGTAATTTTGGATCCTCTGAGATTCTCAGGAGAAGGAAATCTGTAACATGGGTTAGATTTCGTGCCTCTATATTACTTGGGCAACTGATCATAAACAAAAAGTATGTTAGGAAAATGACACATATCCAGAAATTGTCAACTGTATACATTTGAAAGTCAAGTACATACAAGTTGGAATTTTGCACCACCCATGCAATACAACATACTCATGAATGTTGGTGGCATTCCCTTACTTCTAGAATCTTCTCACTTTGGGACGCCTTGTTCCTCAGGTTTTTCTACATGTGAAGTTTCTACATGTGACACACAGCTGTGTTGAAAAGCAAAGAACAACTGGGCTGGCTAGAGAAGGATTACCTGACAGTACAGCACACCCTTGTGTAGTGGGGGGAGCAGGTTCCAGGGAAGCAGGGGGGAATCTAAGCGTTTTACACATTTATGATGCATGTCTCTGTCTAGGGGCCTATATTTGGAGCCAGTGCCCAGACCTAGGCTCTACTAAGCCTATCCATTGAGAGGGTGGGAGAGTAGGCTTTCATATAGAGATTGATATTCTGGGTAGTAAACTGGGCTGGAGGATTTGTGGACCATCCACTGGGGGAAGGGCCAGCAGTAGGTCAAGCCACTAAAGCAATATTGGGTTAGGAGAACAAAGCAGATTCCCAGCCATTAGTGCAGTGAATATTTTTTTATCCCAATGAAAAAACCCAATCCCATCCAATTCTAATTCATCTCTGACATCAGGCAGGCACAAATCTACTTCTGGTTCCTGTGCACTTGCCTTTTCTGGGATTATGGCATTTTTGGGGAAATGGGTAGGTCTGGAAATGTGATATTGAGTGAAATAAGTCAGGCTTATAGAAACAAAGAACACTGAACATTCTCTTAAACATGGAAATTAGATCTCAATTATCAAGGTGTATGTATACATACAGGGTCTTATGTATCAATTCACAAACCAATTAAGTAAAGTATGGTAGGAAAGGGTTCTGATGGAATAACTCCTTTCATCACCTCATCTGTTGTTTAACCAAATGAATAAGAGGAAGGTAAACAGCCTGCTTTTTAAAAATATACATTGTTTCAGAGGCAGATGGCTCATAATTCTCATCCTAACTATTCTGGGGGCTGAGGCCTGAGATTCACAAGTGGAAGCCATTCTGGGGCAGGGATGTCTGAGAAACACTTGTCTTCAATTAACTAGTGAAAAGCAGGAAGTGGAGCTGTACCTTTGAGCAAAAACCTCAGGGACAGCACCCAGGCCCTGAGTTCAAGCCACCAAACCTACATATGTACTTGCACATAAACACACACACACACACACACACACACACACACCACAGAAGGTTAAGCATATGAAATGAGAAAGAATGGCCTAAGAACTAGATCTCCAAGAGGGACACAAGGCATATCTGCTAGTAGTTTCATTGATGTAACATCCTCTTTTCATTTTCATCATCACCACATGCCTCCTCATTCTCCTCCTTCTTGTTCTCCTCCTCTTCCTTCTCCTCCTCTCCCTACTATTTCTACTACTCCTCCTACTAGTCCTACTCCTCCTACTCCTCCTCCTCTTTTCAGTCAACCTCAATGAAAACTAAGGAAACTGGTTTGAACCATTTATATCCTGCTGCATTTGGTGAGCCACAAATGAGAATGAAAAGCACATAAGGTAAAGAATTCTCCATTATATATACTGGTACCCCTCACCTTCAAAACCTACCTGCAAGTTCACTGAGGACATACACTTTCCAGTCCTCATGTGTGCAGGGATTTACATGGGTATCCTCACCCCCTGTGATGCCCAAATCATCCTACCTGTCCTCATGCTGCAGAGAAGACGTTCCTGAAAGTCCTTTACTGCCCATCATGCCCCACTCAATTGCTTAAGCTGCTCAGCTAAGACTCAGGTGGACAGACCTGAGGACCCCAGATCTGGTGCTCAGCACAAGTGCAGCCTCTGTCCTCAGGAGAGAGATGAAGACACAGAAGGAGCAGAGCTGGTGGTGATGAGGAGAAAGATATAGAACCAGTGTCCTGGAGAAAGGGGAGGGAAGGCTCATCCTTGACTTCTATATGGCCTTGGAGGATTAATACCCACAGGTCACCATTAACCAACCTGTGTGTATTAACAGGCCAAGTTTTGGACATTTGACACACAGTGCTGACAGAATCATAAGAAAAAATGCATGCCAGGTTGAAAATTGCTTTGTCTAGCAAGAAGATTTGTAGATTTAAACTTTGGTCATTTATACTTATTTAATGAAGGGCGGAACCATTCCGTTTTCATTTTCATTGGCATTAAAATATGCTTTACCAAAGCCTCACATATTATGGACAAACTAGAGTAACGTTTATAATATTTGTGTTGTTCTACAATTGATCCACACAAAACATCACCAAGAATATCATTGTTCTACCCTGCGAGTTTTACTTATTTTATAATTATTTTATTTATATGATCATTATTTATACAAACATATCCTTAACTTCCCAGGACGAAATACCTGCAAACACCCAGCTGAGTCCCCATGCAACATTTCCTTGATGTTCCCATATGATGTAGCAGAGTCCCAGGATTCACTGTAGCACAAGTATGGAAAATGAATTGAACTTGCACCCTTGGAATGATCCAGAGGATCAGAAACATAAAGCAATAAGTGACCAGAGGCCCTACAGATGTGAGAAGGATTCTTAGTGGCACAGATTCCCCATTATGATGAGGAACCGGGCAGCCATATGGGAGGAGAGTGGCCTGGAAAAAAAGGAAAAAAACAATATGAAGGACGTGAGGATTCCGCTGTTGGTAGATTATCAGACATGGATGGAATCATCCCAGAGCACCCTCAGTGGGCCAATGGAGCAAGGAAATGTGGTATATATACATAGTCGTCCATTAGTGAGGACAACATTGTATCATTTGGAAAGATCTGGAAAAAAATTATGTTAAAGAGAGTTAGTTAGGCTCAAAGAGATACAGGATCTATGTTTTCCCTTGTATGTGCAAGGTTCATTTAGCTCACAAACTCCTTAGTAAATAAATTGGGCTGTATGATCTTGTATACAAATGTATTCACTGATATGTGGTAGATTCCAGAAGATCTCAAATGGTGTAATTCCATAGAAAGGCAAAATCAATGTTCAGAGAAATAAACACCAGGAAGTGGGGACTGGACAGGATTGCAGTGGCATCAAGGGGTAGATGAAGAGGAGAAGATGGGGAGAATGCAAACAAGCATCCAATGTATATCCTACAAAATTATGAAGAGTGAGTGAAGGTGTCAGTAGTGGACAGCGACAATATTGGAGGGGTGACATTGATCGAAATATAATCATAAACTGCAGAAACTGCTTACCCTTCCTTATAGGTGCTATGTTACTGAGTCTTATGATAGGACAGTATGTTTACAAGACAGGAACATTGATGGGTTTTGCCTATAACAAAGCTTTAACTTGAGAGAAAACAACAAAAGAAATGAAAACTAACGAGTATTACACTACCACATCAAATACCTGCCTCAAAGTTTCTGAAGGCTATGACCAATTGTCCCATACAGCAATGAAAAGAAGAAAACTTCAAATCCAAGACGAATTGCGCTCTGCATGAGGTGCCAAACTAACTATTCTATGCTAATAATGATCAGTTCAGAAGAGACCCTACTAACCCCAGCTTCTCTTTGCTGTGTCCTAGAGCCCTGGATAGTGGGTGGGTGGTTGTGTGAAACATTCCCAGCTCCCCCTACTTCATTCTGCAGAACATCCAACTGAACCAGGAAACCAAGCCAGATAGGTTGTGTAACCTAGCTCAGAAGGAGCTCCCTCCAACCTATTCAGCTGGCTTTCTACCCCACCAGAAGCAACCAGGCCCCAGGACAACACATCATGGGGCAAGGGAAGCTTGGTGCATGTCTTTGACACAGGGGGCCAAGAGGAGGAGAAAGTGGTGCCTGGGGGGTTATGGGGAAGGCATGGCTGGAAGGCCAGGAGAGGTGCATGTGGCGAGACTCCTAGTTGGGACACCAGGGCGTGGCTGCCATGAGAGGAGGAGCTTACAGATGGAGCTGTCAGAAGGGGATGGACAGCCAGGACAGATTCTATAAGGATCTGAAAACCAAAGTTCCAGTCAAATTGGCCAAAAGTACAGGGGCCTGTTATCTCCACAACTAAGCTCCCCTCAGGGGCCCTACTTGTAGAGTACTTGCCTAGAATGCACAAACACCGTTTTGATTCCTGGCAACCACATACATAGGAAAGCTAGAAATAGTCCTGTGACTTAAGTGGTAAAGCAAGTAAGCATAAGCCAAGAAAGACAGGAACAAACAGAGAGAGAGAGAGAGAGAGAGAGAGAGAGAGAGAGAGAGAGAGAGAGAGAGAGAGAGAGAGAGAGAGAGAGAGAGAGAGAGAGAGAGAGAAATCTTTGCCTGAATACATGCAGTGTCTGAAAACTATTGTGGATATTCTCTTTGTCTCCTCTTCAACAGTTTGTAGGTTTTTTGTTTTTAACTTAATATTTTACTAGCTTTTTATTTTGATCATCATGGGACTTGAATTCAGGGTCCTGGTGCTGTCCTTGGGATTTATTGCTCAAGACTAAATCTCTCCCACTTTGAGACATGAGGCAACTTCAGGTTTTCTGGGAGTTCATTGAAAACAAGAGTCGCTTGATCCTTCCTGATGAGCTGGCTTTGAACCATAATCCTCAGATCTCAGCCTCCTGAGTAGCTAGGATGACAGGCATAAGCTACCAGCACACAGCTTTATTCAACTTTAGAGTTCCCAGATGAATTAACCATTCTGAGCACATTTTATTTTGTTTATACCAGTTTCAATAAATAATGAAAACTCCAACTTATAAAAAACAGAAAACAATAGTACAGACATCAATTCTTTTTTAATATCTTTTTATTGTAATTAATAGAATGGTTACATCATATTTGCCAGACAGTAGGGGCAATACTTAACAAAGAACAGGCATCAATTCTGAAGATATTGCATCTGTTGTATAAAATATTTCTATACATTCCCCATGAAATATTTTATAGGACAGAACTGTGTCTATGAAGAAAACATGAACCAATTCAGCAGTGAAATTCAGTATGGAAATTGTTGAAAATGAACTATACAATTTGAGAGGACTCGATTCCAGGAGGGAAAAGACTGGGAGTAAATGAGGGAGGAGATGATACTGCTCAAGAAGAAATGCACTCAATTCCTGAGTTACATAACCTTCACCCCTCTGTACATCACCTTTACAATAAAAAAGAAAAGAACTATGGCCATGAATTTGTGTGTGCGTGCATGTGTATGTACGTGTGTATGTGTGTGTGCATGTGTGTGTGTGCGTGCATGCGTGCGCGCATGTGTGTGTGTGTGTGTGTGTGTGTGTGTGTGTGTGTGTGTGTGTGTGCAAGTTCTTGGACTTAATCTTAGGCTCTGCTTTGTTTGCTGAAGATTGCTATTCTGCTGCTTGAGCCCCAGCTCCTCTTATGTTTTTGTGCCTTTAGTTGGAGGAAAGAGTCTCACAGAATGTCCTGTCTGGCTGACTTCAAACTCTGATCTCCATATCATAGTCTCCTGAGTAGCTAGTAGTACAGATGTGAGCCAGCAACAACCAGCTTTTTAGTCTCTATTTTCAAAGAGTAAATTGCATTGCAGTGTTGCCATGGACATGGTAATTTCTATGCCTGTTTCTTTCTAGTGTTGTGTATCTTTAAAGTAGAAGCAAATAGAAGGGCTTCAAGAGCCGAGCAACCAAAAGAAAATTCTAGAGGTTCAGGAAACAACCCATGGAGAATGATTTCAGAAGCTTTGGCCTCTGGTGGTAACTACAGCTTACAAATATTCCAACTCAGTAGGCACATAGCCTTTGTTGTCTGTTTAATTTTTTTCTCAAGAGTTTTTTTCAACAGTTGTCCAAGCAGCAGAGAAGCTGGCAGTCTCAAAACCGTCACACAGTTCCATCTCCTGAGATTCTAAGATGACCCTAAACTACAGCCCTTCATGGTTAGGCTCTTCCTGTCCATGTACCTGATCACTGTGCTCAGAAAATCTGCTCATCATCCTGGCTGACATCTCTGATCTCCACCTCCACACCCCCATGTATTTCTTCCTCTCCATCCTCTCCTTGCATGACATCTGCTTCACCTCCACTACCAAGTTGCTGGCGGACCGCCAGAGTCACAGCAGAACCATCTCCTATGGGGGCTGCCTCACACCAAGGTCTCTGTTCATCCTTTTTATGTGTGGTGGTAATATGCTTCTGACATCCATGGCTTTTGTCAGGGTTGTGGCCATTTGTCACACTCCACATTACCATGTCACCTGGAACCCTCATCTCTGTGGCTCCTTAATTTGATGTATTTTTCCGTCAGTCTTATTGACTCCTGGCTGTACTATGCCTTACTGTTTGCTCAAAGGCAACTGCACTCCTGGCTTTTCAGTGGCTCATTGGAGGTCACAGTCTCATTGACTTTGCCATCCAGGCTGATGTCAAATCTCAGTTCTCAGAAGTATTAGCTAAGATTACAGGTGTGAGCTACAACATCTGTCTGATAACTTTATTGTTTGATTAACTTTTTGCCTTTCACATTTGGTGTGTGTGTGGGGGGGGCAGACATTTTATTGGTGACTAGTAGAGAAAGATATGCTGGACTTTGGACACCCATTTATTCATTTTCTTTCTTTTTTGCCAGTTGTGGGGCTTGAACTCAGGGCCTGAGCACTATCTTTGGACTTTTCTCAAGGATAAATCTCTACCATTTGAGCCAAAGCAGCACTTTGAGGTTTTTTCTGTGTGGGTGCTACCGAGGAATCAAACTCAGGTCTTCATGCATCTTAGGCAGCACTCTTATCACTAGGCCAAACTCCCACCCTGGACATCCATTTTTCTTTTACTCGTCTTCCATCTCTAATACTGGAAAATCCACAGAGACTGAGATAGCACAAACTGATTTGTGTAATTATGTGCAATTTGCCTTGATCCACTGAGGAGAAAAAAACAGTTACTAATTATCCTGTCTTTTTAGCCTGTGATTTTTGTAGTCTAGTCTATATTTGTTCTTCTCGTCCTTGGCTGGATCTCTGCATTCAGAAGCTTCTTAGTAAATTTGTTTTTGATTGTTTTAGGTACAGCAGGCATGGGAGATCATTCAGAGCTAGATGTGTTGGCCCAGACCCTACAAAGAAGCTTTGAAACTCTGTAAGTTCTGAGGCATAGGAGAGTTAGGAAGGAAAGTGGAAAGAAAATCTTAAAATTTTCTTTATCATCAATCAGGTGGTAGGATTGCAATATCTCAGGAAGACCATCATGAATACATAATATACAGAGGTACAGATACATACATGACTATATGTGTGTATATGCACATAGATATACATGCATATTTCTTTTGTGTGTGCTTGGGACCTGGGTGCTGTCCTGTCATGTTTTCTCTCAGGCTGGTGCTATACCACTTGAGCTACACCTCCAAAACTGGTTTTGTGCAGGTTCGTTAGAGATAAGAGTCTCATGGTTGGCTTCCCATTGCAATCCTCAGATCTCCTCCTGTGTAGCTAGGATTATCATCGTGAGTCACTGGTGCCCAGCTCCAGTTCAGAGATCTTCACTTCAAATGTCTTGACTGACACTGCAGAGGCCACGTTGGGGCAGAAGCAACGGCTTCTTCCATTAGAGCCTCAGTTCTGCTCATCACAGTGGAGACGTTGATGGAAAACCCTTTGCCATGTATAGCATTTATATCATGGAAATGCCCTTTTAGTTGTACTCACTGGGCCTTGTCCATGACGAGCACATACTTCTAATGAGCTATATTTCCAAACCCAAGAAGTGTGTGTGTGTGTGTGTGTGTGTGTGTGTGTGTGTGTGTGTGTGTGTGTTCTTTTGACAAGACCTTACCATGTAGCCTAGGCTGGCCTTAGACTTGTGTTCCTCTTGCTTCTGCTTCCAAAGTGCTGGAATGATAAAGTGTAGGTACTTCACATCATGACCACTGAATGCATCTCCTTTTGTAGGAAGGCGTTACAGGAAAACCATGAAGTGGTCCAATCACCAGGGCACAAAGACACGCACACACACACACACACACACACACACACACACACACACACACACATACACACGGTAAAAGGCACACTGTTTTCATTCTAAACTGTCCATTTAATCTCAGTATTAGTTAATGCCAGTCCAGTTCAACTATTGTAATATTGAAAGGATATTCCATTCCCTTTTTAAAGTGACTTAAGATCTGTTTTATACTTAAGTTGTCTTCATATATCTGATGTATGATTACAAGAAGGAGAGCAGGAAAACCATTAGTGACTTTCATGTAAACTGGTTTTGCTCCAATTAAGAAAAAGATAGGAGTAATAAGTGTAAATTATTCGCATGTCACTATTCCCATTCAAAGCATAAAGAGCCAGGGGTATTTTATTTCTTTTTGTATTTCAGTGTATTTTATTGGTTTTTCTTTTTAAGTGTTTGGAGACATACTCACACAAAAAATGTAACCACTGCCACAGAATTCTTCCTCCTGGGGCTCTCAGAGGATCCTGAACTCCAGCGTGTCCTCTTTGCACTCTTCCTGTCCATGTACCTGTTCACAGTGCTTGGAAATCTGCTCATCATCCTGGCCATCACCTCTGACCCCCACCTCCACATCCCCATGTACTTTTTCCTCTCCAACCTGTCCTTGATTGACATCGGCTTCACCTCCACCACCGTCCTTAAGTTGCTGATGAACCTCCAGAGTCACAGCAGAGCCATCTCCTATGGGGGCTGCCTCACCCAGATGTCTCTTTTCATCACTTTTGCATGTACAGATTCTATGCTTCTGACTGCTATGGCCTATGACCGCTTTGTGGCCATCTGTCACCCCCTGCATTATTCATGCATCATGAACCCTCGTCTCTGTGTCTCCTTACTTTGGGTGTCTTTCACACTTGGTCTTTTGGAATCCCTGCTACACAATCTGATTGTCTTACAGCTTACCTGCTTCAGGACTGTGGACATTGCTAATTTCTTCTGCCACCCTTCCCAGCTGCTTCACCTGGCCTATACCGACAGCTTCACAATGAGATAGTCATGTGTGTTATTGGCATCCTGCTTGGAGTTCTCCCTGCCTCAGGCATTCACTTCTCCTACTGTCAAATTCTGTCCTCCATTTTGAAAATCCCATCTGCAGGGGGGAAGTACAAAGCCTTCTCCACCTGTGGCTCTCACCTGTCCATCGTGAGCTTGTTTTATGGCACAGGACTAGGGGAGTACTTTGGTTCAGCTCTGTCAACATCCCCCAGAAACCATGTGGTGGCCTCAGTGATGTATGCTGTGGTCACTCCCCTGTTGAACCCCTTCATCTACAGCCTGAGGAACAGGGACATTAGCAGAGCCCTGGAGAGATTCCACACCCGGGCATTCTCTGTGTTTGCTCCTGCAGCTTCCAGGAAGGAAATTAATTGGAAAAGTTAGACAACCAACACCTATTTTTCTAGTGATGCTCACTTTGCATCCCTGAATTTTTGCCTTTCAGCTTTGGCTCTTTCCTCATCTTTATTTAGAGAAGGATGTTGGTTGGCAATGTTGGAGAGGGAGATCTGAACAATTTTCTAATAGGTATAAAGTTTTAGGCTGAGAGTGGTGGACAATTTGTGCAAACAGATAGAAATGACCATTACCAAAAGGAAAAAAAGAATCAATATGAATAATGACACCAAACTGTGTGTGTAGAAGACAAATATTTTCTCATGTCTATTTTGTTTCTTTTGCCACAATGAATGGAAAGCAAAAGCTGATCAAATGTCAAGAAAAGGAGGGATTGGACAAAATGTATTTTATCCTTAAACTTCCTCTAGAGTGGAAGAGCTCAATGGATGCTGATGATGGGGGTTTTTGCTATTCCTTTGTGTCACATGGCCTAATTTGGGTAATTAGACTCTCAATGCATTTGGAGTCCAAGCCATTAAGAAAAAAAATTACTTTTGGGGCAGGAACTTTGGCTTAGTGTTAGAGTGCATGCCAGGCATGCATGAATACTTGTGTTTGATTCCTCAATACCACATATGTTAAAATAAGAAAAAGCCAGAAGTGGCACTGTGGCATGAGTTCTAAACTTGAGGAAGCCTAAGGACAGTGCTCCGGCCCTGAATTCAAGCTGCAGAACTGGCACACAAAAATAGAAAAGGAAAAAATCGCCTTTTATTCCCATTCTTTCTTCTTTTTTGTTTGTTGTTTTTAGCAGTCCTTAAAATCTGGCTCTGGGTGCTGTCCCTGAGCTTTTACTCAAGACGAAATCACTCAGGCTTGAGGCACAGCCTCACTTCTGGATTTTTCTGAGTAGTTTCTTGAAAATAAAAGCCTCACATGACTTTCCTGCCTCGGCTGGATTCAAGCCACAATCCTCAGATTTCAGTTTTCTGAGTAGCTAGTGTTCCAGGATGGAAGGAACTGCAGATGCCTGTCTCCCTCCAGCCCTTTAGTCTGATTCTTCCAGTATAGCCTGATTCTTCCAGTCTGTATGAACCATACTGTGCTCTCTTTCTGTCAGGGGTGTGTGAATTAGGAAGCTCCTATATGACATTCTTTCTTCATTGTCAGTATCCATATTAAGCCTCCCTGGAGCCAAAGGCTATTGATTTATGTTGAATGGAGAAAGGAATAGGAGCTGAATGCACTGATTATGATCCAGTAGAGACAAAGCATAATCCTGAAGAACAGGGGGAGGACTGGTTATTGGCAAAAGTGGTTCTTCATGAGGAAAACCAGTTTAATAGTTTCCGTTGTAAGCTGGAAGAATACCAACATGCAACACTTAAGCTGTGATAATCGTATTTACTCTGAACACAGGTGGCTGCAGCCTGGGTAGGACAGTCCAGAGACTCTAATCTCCAACCAACCCCACAAAATCAGAAATGAAGCTGTAGGCTCAACTGGTAGAGTGCCAGCCTTGAGCAAAATACCTCATGCACAGTGCCAGGCCCTAAACAAGCTCCACTACTGGTACAACAACAACAAAAACCATGATTTGTTGTCCATGGTCACCACAGAGTGTCATTCTGTACTCTCCTTCTCTTTCATACTCCTTTGTGAAATCATAGACAATAGCATCTATCGTGGCCTAAAATGGTTACATACATTGCTTCCTATGAACTCCAGTGGGAACAGGGTGGAGTTCGTAAGGATGCATATGGGGAAGAAAGTCACCACAATATCCTGGATGAGCAAGAGGAGTTCTGCAATGCAAGGATATGAGTTATGTATTGCATGTAATTTCTGTCATATGATCTACATACGATGTTTCCAGAGTATGTGTTTAAAGTTACTTGTAGCATTATTGCTGTTGTTGTCATTACTTGTCAGAAATTAACATTAGAATGAATAAACATGCGAATTGAATTATTAAATATGAATTATTAAACTTAAAAATCAATAAAACATCTAGTATTAAAATAAAGTAAATGAACTTGTGAAATTAACTACAGATCATTAGGTAGAGAAGAATGAAGAGATAGGTGGGCAATTAGGATAGAAGTTGTTATTGGTCACAGTTCATCATACTTATAACCTGGGATGCCGAACTGTAACCTCTTTGTACAACCATATCATGATGATGATGATGATCCTTTGCATTGCTCCTTAAAGATACTAACTTTTTCTATGCTGCTGTCAGAAAAAAAGACATTGACCCATTTGTAAGGAAATGAAAAGACTTAGAAAAAATCATATTATTTGAAGTAAGCCAGACGCAAAGGAACATAGGCTCAATGGTTTCCCTCATTTGTCATAATCAGTTGAAACCTTGGGCTCTCCTAGCAGAGATCTACAATAGAACAAAACCTTGATACATAAGGCCATATAGTATGATGCTAATTGAAAGGACCTCCAGGATAGTGAAACAAAAGCCATATAATGGATGATTGTTGTCCTTAATGTACTATTTTATCTCTCATCTCTTTTGCTGTCCCTTCGGTATCTCATACTGTTACAGTATCTCACTTTGTTGCCTGATATATTGAATTGATTTGTATTTGGTTATTTGAAATTTGATAGGGAAGGGGGGAAAACCAATACAGGGGGTTGGGGGGAGGGTAATGGGTACCAAGACATATGAAAGGGCATCAATGTATGTGAATTAATGCACCTTCTATCTGGCAAATATCATGTAACCCTTTTATTAATTACAATAAAAATATTTTTTAAAAAGATACTTTTTTTGATAGCAGTCCCTATCAATTATGTCAATTATGTCAAACACATCTCTTAGGACAATCATTTTAAGACTGTGGATCAAACTATTTTAACACGTATATGGAGGAAAATTAACATTTATCTCTCATATATACCAAAATGCTCAGTGGTGGGCTTTGTGGAAATGACTTTTAGCCTGTAACGTTAAACTTGCAGTACATACACAATATGCCTATATTTCTACATCAGCTCTCAAACTGCTTGATAAAAATGGGAGAAATGAAGTATGTACTTATTGTTGGAGTTTACATTTTTCTTTAAAAAAACGTTCTATCATCATAGAAATGGTGAGGTTATTGCAGATGATGCTAGCGCACAGAGCAATGTGAAACTAAAATGGTCCCAGGCCAATATAGAAGTCTGTCTAAAATTTGAGCCAGTACTAGGGCTTGTACTCAGGGTCTGGGCATGGTACCTTAACGTTTTCACTCAAAGTTAGCAATTTCCTCCTTCAACTACAGATTTCCTTGTAGCCTTAAATAGGGTCTCCATATTTTACGTGGAAATTCACATTCAGATTCACTCACACATGCTTATTTTTTTAATTGTTCATGGGGCTTGAACTTGAGGCCTGGGCAATGAGTCTCAGCAGTCTTGCTCAGGACTAGCCATCTACCAAATTGAGCCACAGCACCACTTCCAGTGTTCTGCTGGTTAATTTCGGTAAGAGGCTCAGGGGCTTTCCTTCCCATGCTGGTATTGAATCTTATCTTCAGATCCCACCCTCTTAAGTAGCTAGGAGTACAGGCATAAGCCACCAGCCTGAACTAACCTGAGCCTTATAAAATGGGATTTGAGTAAATGCTGCCACTACATTAGTTCATTGGTTGGGAACTGATTCGCTAGACTTCAATCCTCTCAATCTCTATTCCACAGTAACAATGATTATATGTGGGAAACACTAGGCCAAGACTGAGGTATTGTGTGTGTGTGTGTGTGTGTGTGTGTGTGTGTGTGTGTGTGTGTGTCCTGGGCCTTGAACTCAGGGCCTGAGCACGGTCCTTCGGCTTTCTCAAGGCCAGATCTCTACCGCTTGAGCCACAGAACCACTTCTGGATTTTCTCTATGTATATGATACTGAAGAATTGAGCCCAGGTCTTTGTGCAGGCTAGGCAAGCACTCTACCACTAGGCCAAACTCATAGCTCCTAGGACTGAGTTTTGACAAGTAATATATTTAGTTTAAAGCTAGATGCTAGTGGCTCTTGTTTGTAATTCATGCTAATTGTTTTAGGACTTTGAATGATGGCCAGACCTTAAGATGACAAGCTAGGGCCACCAGGTGCCTGTGGCTCACTCCTATAATCCTAGCCACTCAGGAGGGTGAGCTCTGAGGATTAGGGTTCAAAGACAGCTCAGGTAGGAGAATCTGTGATACTTTCACCTCCAAAGGATCATGAAACGGCCAGAAATGGAGCTGTGACTCAAGTTGTAATGTCCATCTAGCCAAGAGCACTAAAGTTCAAGAAAAGTACCCAGGTCCTGGCTCAACACCAAGTGTGCACACACACACACAACACACACATGCACACACATATACACACATGCACACACACAACACACACATGCACACACATACATACACACACAACACACACATACATACACAACACACACAAGCACACACACAAACACACACACAACACACACAGAACACACACACATGCACACACACAACACACACACACGCACACACATACACACACATGCACACACACATACACACACACACAACACACACATACACACACGCACACACACATGCACACACACACATGCACACGCACACACACACACAGGTTGGAGAATCCTATTGCCTAGTGTCCCAGCGTGGTGCTAATGTTGGTATCAAGGCTAAGTGGAAATGGCTTCCACTGAAGTCTCTTCCCTTGGCTGGAGTAGTGATGTTGATTTGGGGTTTTCTCTCCGAAAAGCGTCCTTCTCACTTTATCTTGAGGAATTTTTCAAAGGAACAAGTTATTCTTATTCTCTTTGCTGGTTATATGCATCAGTAAATTTTCTGCCCTGTTATATAGCTTATATATACATTTTCCTAACAAGAGTTATACACACACACATACACACACACACACACACACACAAGTGGAAATGTGGTACAAGTGGTAGAGTGCTAGCATTGAGCAAAAAGCACAGGACATTTTCTTGACCCTTAGTTCAAGTCCTAGAAATAGTGCAAATAAATAACATAACCAAAAAAGCATCCACCTCACTTTTATTAACCAAGAGCTAGAGGCTCACACCTTTAATCAGAGATATATAGAGGGCTGGGATCTCTAGATCTGGCCAGACTGTGGCTAGCAAAGCACTTGATCTCATCTATAAAATGACTATTTAAAAAAATAGATGGCACACCATTTGGTTAGCAATCAGAAAGCCCTGTTCAAACCTCAGTATTATGAAAACCAAAAAAAGAAAAGTAGACAGGAATATATAAAGAAAATTTATATAATAAAAACTTTACATCTCAACAACTGTAAAATTCAGTTTGTAGACTGACCATCTAGACACTCATCATCTTTACAAACTAAAATTTCATACATTAAAAAAAATGAGCTCCTCCTTCGTAAATGCCCATTGACTTGGCTCCAATCTTCTTCCAGTGCTACTTGGTCAAGAACTGTACAAATGAATCCAAACAAACAATATGTGCAGACAGGAAGGACTTATACATCTACAGGCTAAAATTTCTTGCTTCTGTAAAACCACAATATTCATAGATCTCCTAGTCAGCTCCTGGTTTGTACAACCTGCTCAGGGCTCTTTTGAGGTCCCTGTTCCTCAGGCTGTAGATGAAGGGGTTCAGGACAGGAGTGACCACTGTGTACATTACTGAGGACACAGGGCTGCCCCTGGGAGAATGTGACACAGCTGACTCAAAGTAGCCACCCAATGCTGTCCGAAAGAATAAGCAGACCACGGACAGGTGAGAGCCACATGTGGAGAAGGCTTTGGACTTCCCGCTTGAAGAGGACATTTTCAGCACTGAAGAAATGATCTTGTAGTAAGAGAAAAGGATCCCTAAGATAGGAAGGAAACCGTATATGGTACCAAAAATGTATTTTAAAAAATAATTTGTGAATGTGACCTTACAGGAAAGACTCAGAACTTGAGAGGGGTCACAGAAGAAACTTGGGATTTCCAATTCCTTGAAATTGGTCATCTGTAGTGCCATCCACACATGCACCTCTCCTTCCAAGAAGGTGGCAAAAAGTGACAGCAGAACCAAGGAGACACAGAGATGAGGGTTCATGATGAGAGGGTAATTCAGGGGGTGACGGATGGCCACAAAGGGGTCATAGGCCATCACAGTCAGAAGCATAACATCCATGCAGCCAAAAATGAGAAAAACAGACATCTGGGTGAGGCAGGGTGCAAAGGAGATGGCTCTGCTGTGAGTCTGGATGTCCACCACCATCTTGGGGACGGTGGTGGAGGTGAAGCAGATGTCAGACCAAGACAGAATGGAGAGGAAGAAGTACATGGGAGTGTGGAGGTGGGGGTGAGTGGTGATGGCCACGATGATGAGCAGATTTCCGAGCACTGTGATCAGATACATGGACAGGAACAGCCCAAACAGTGTGGGTTGTAGCTCAGGGTCATCTGAGAGTCCCAAGAGATAAAATTCTGAGATGCGAGTTTCATTCTTCAGCCTAATGTCTATTAGACACCTAGATGTATAATGAAAGCAATAATTAATGAAGAACTCAGAATTCTTCAATCAATTTGAATTTAAGTATTCATTGTTCATGACTATATCCCATCAACCATATTGTTAATTGTCACAACCCCAATCATCCTTGATTTCTTCTCTTTCATTTACTCCATTTTATGTATTCATTCTAAACTATGGTAGAATATTGCAATATTCTTTCTCTTTATCAGTGCTGGCCCTTGAACTCAGAGCATGAGTACTGTCCTTGGGCTTTCTCAAGGCTAGAGCTCTTCCACTTGAGCAACAGCATCACTTCTATCTTTTCCTAAGTATGTGGTACTGAGGACTCCAATCCTGATATTCATGCATGCTATGCAATCACTCTACCTCTAGACCAAACTCCTGGACCTTTACTGACTCTTCTTTTAAAAAAATCCATAAGCTGGTCGTGGTGGCTCATGCCTGCAATCCTAGCTACTCATGAGGCTGAGATCTGAGGATCACAGTTCAAAGAAAGCCCTGGCACTAAAGAATGTGAGACTCTTATCTCCAATTAATCACTAGAAAGCAGGAAGTGGCACTGTGGCCCCAGTGGAAAGACAATAACATTGAACTGAAGAGCTCAGGGACATCACCCAGGCCCAGGGCTATGGTGGTAGTCTTCAGCTGAAGAGCCCAGAAACAGTGCCCCGACCCAGAGTTCAAGCCCCATGACAAAAAAAGATCATCCCGAGCAATCACCTTTTGAGGAAATTTCTTTTTATCCAACCTATAAAGTCATACAAGCTTTATTTTATCATAAGGAAATAGTAAAGTAGTGAGTAGTGAATGAGAAAAAATTCTAGACATATGGTATTTAAAAAGACTGTTCTAAATCTAATTTGACATAGTTCAACTTTAGAAAATAAAAATCTCCCTGGAGAATGATCATTGCTGGAATTTCTAATATCTATTTTGGTTTTCTTTCTGGTGTGTGTGTGTGTGTGTGTGTGTGTGTGTGTGTGTGTGTGTGTGTGTGTGCGCGCGCGCGCGCGTGTGTGTGTGTGTGTGCATGTGTGCATGCATACATGCATACTGCGTGCCAGTCCTAGGAATTGAAATCTACACCTGGGCAATATTGCTGAGTTTTTCATGCCCAAGAGTAACATTCCTCCGCTTGAGTCCCAAATTCACATTTTGTGAGATCAGAGTCTCACAGATTTTGCTGCTCAGGCTAGCTTTGAATCTCTATCCTCAGAACGCAGTCTTCTGTATAGCTAATATAACGTGTGAACCACCAGCACTGGGAGTAAAATATAGATTTTTTGTACTTTTTTATTGTTGGTATAATGTATAGAGGGGTTACAGTTACATTTGTCAGGTAGTAGGTGCATTACTTCTCACACATTGATTCTCCTGCTCATGGTTTTGTCCCCGATTCCCTCCCCTACCCCTTCCCAATTATATTGTTTTCTCCCCTTCCCTTTAGTAGTTCAAATAAACAAATAAACATATATATAATATACTAGGTAACAGAGTCAGAAACAGTAACAATATGAGATTAAACATAAAGGCAGAAAAAAGGCAAGAGAAATAACATAGTACATTAAGAACAACAATCACACAAGACAATCCTCTTGTTTCCATTTTTTAACTCTTTGCATTTGTCTAATAAACAAGACCTGATAGGTGCCTCTCTGTGTGTTAAATTCCAGGAGTTTAGAAATATATATCTTAGCAAGTCTTTCCAGGGACGTGGACAATGGTAGTCTAGATCTTGTGGCTGTATTCCTTCTGTTCTGCCATCTATCTGGCCTATTGCCTTCTCTACAGTAAATTCAAAGTGATGGTCCTTTCTTCCAAGAAAACAAATCAATATCTTCTTCCTTGATAGTAGAAACATTCAGACTTCCATTGGCTGCTTTCTAAGATCTTTACAACAGCATCCTTTCCAAAACTGCATATCCTGTGTCAAAAAATGACAGGAAGAGAGATTCAGGAGTCCCTTTTTGTGTTTTTTTGCACCATTTTTACACAACCTACCTAAGAACGGTGTGTTCAGCCCTATTCTATAGCATAAGTTTGCAGACTACACCAAAACCAAAACACCAAAATAGATCTTAACTCAGATCTTAACTCTTAATTCTATAACCTTCCCCCAAAGGAGACATAACCTTCACATTTCCCATTACTTATCATCAAAATGGTGAAATACTTACAATTGTCCCACTCTCAAGTTAAGGATACAAGGCTGTGTTTCCCCTAAAGAAAGGGCACCTCTCAGTCACCAGGAAAGTTAGAGAAAGCATGCTGGCATGATCAGTGCGGTGGTGCTCTTTACTTACTGGGTAGAGCTACTTCTCTCTTGGGTCATGACTATCAAGTACAGATCAAAAGGTCCCCCCAAGCCTGCAGTCTAATGCGATCTGCCTATGCCTCATAATCCATTATAAATATGGAGACACAGGAGAAATTCCAGAGGCAGGACACAGGCTTGGACATATTTATGGAAATGCCTGATAGTGGTCTCTCCTATGGTCTTGGACTCTCAATTCACAGAGCTCACACAATTACACAGATTGGCTCAGAGCATCCAAATCTCAGTGGACTCAGCAACATCAATGAAGGGGAGAAGTGTCCAAAAGACTAGTTTTAGGCTCTTCCTAAGCAAAGCTTATCCATTCTGTGCATATGTGACAGGACCATATGAAAGGCCAATGGTAGAACATGCAGCAATGCAATTCCATGTTGTAAACCCTCTGAACACTTCCAGGATAATTTAGCCAAAGAAATGTCTTGAATATTGGTACCTTGAATGGGGAGCTAGCAGGAAGGGAAGGAACAAAAGAAAAAAAGAGAGCAGCGAGTGAGTATAGTAATAATACTCAATATTTACGCATGAAAACATGAGGTATATATATTAAGGTGTCTGTTATAAATGAGTAGGTGGTATATAAGAAGTGATTGTTTTCCTTGATGTACTATGTCCCTTGGTTATTTCATATTGTTACAGTATTTCACCTTGTTATCTGATATATTGTATATATGCTTATTTGGCTATTTGAAATAGGATAGGGAAGGGGAGAAAAACAAGATGAGGGGCAGGGGTAGAGGGAGGGATATAGGGACCAAGACATGAGAAATGGTATCAATGTTTGTGAAGTAATTCACCTTCTATCTGGTGAATATAATGTAACATTTCTATTAATTACAATAAAAATATATGAAAAAATGAGTAGATGAGATCAGTGGAAGGAGTAACTTGGATTAAAATTTATTGCACATCTACACAGATGTGTTAAGTTGACATCTTCACCATGACCTTCTCACATGGAAACAATTATACACACACACACACACACACACACACACACGCACACACACACTACTGTTGTTTAATGGCAAAACCTCCCTTGCCATAACCCCTCTTCACAACCTCACAGTTTTTCAACATCTGACTCCATTTTGATGCTGACAGAAGTGTTTTCCTGGACAGAAAACAACTACACAACTTGATCCAGGACCTCTTGCAGGCACTGAAGAAGGCTGGATTGGAATTATCACCTGAGGAGAAAACTTTTCTGAATGGCTGTGGAGGTGAAACCTTGTGTGGTTCAATATGATAAAACAGGAATTGTGGTTTGGGTTCATTTGTTACCCACAGAAGAGAATTTCCTGTTGCTCTGCCAGTGCTAGCAGCTGAAGTCCTATGAGAAATTAATGAAGACTTAGATTCTTCATAGAAACTGAGGAGATGAAGAGGTTTCTGATGAACCTGCTGCAGAAAGCAAACAGTTGCTGACACAGAACTAGCTGAGTACACAGAGCTAGTGCTAGAACTGGTTCAAATGAGGATGGGAAGTTAGAACTGACTGTCATGGCCAGGTTTCTACCATTATAAGAGTAAGAGGATTTTATTAAATTTCAGGGAGTCAAAATATGTGTGAGACAGCTCAACAAGGCTTTTGACTTCTATAATCAATTCTCTAAGCAGGATCACAATGGATACACAGAAGAAAATGAACTGGAGGCTTTACTGAAAGATCTCTGTGATAAGAATAAACAGAATCTGTATATTAATAATATTGCAACATTCAAGAAGGCCATAATGGGTCAGGAGTTTGGCCTAGTGGTAGAGTGCTTGCCTGGCATACATGAAAACCTAGATTCGATTCCACGGTACCACATACATAGAAAAATCTGGAAGTGTTGCTGTGGTTCAAGTGGTAGAGCTCTAGCCTTGAGAAAGCCCAAGGACAGTGCTCAAGCCCTGGATGAAAGCCTGGGATTGGCAAAAAAAAAAATGGCTTTCGAGGAGGAAGATGGTGCCGAGACAATAGGGATGCTGCCTTGCTCTCTCTCACAAAAAGAGATTACCAGGGGGTCCCACGAATCAATTACCTTAAGAAATCCACAACAACAAACTCAAGAAGCAACGGAAAAGGACCCAAACTGGAAAAGAAATCCAGATAAAGCTCACATTCAACTTTCTCAAGGAATTCGGAACGCAAGGACCCCTCCCCCACCGCGCCAGCTCCAAGCCAAGAAAAGCTGCGGCAGATGGGGCAGTGAAGGGAGCAGGGCCGGGCAGCTCCGGGCCTGGCAACCGGGTCAGAGGAGCCATAGAAGCAGCGGAACCCAGATGCAGAACCAGAACAGCAAGCAATGGAACCCAGACGCAGACCACAAGCAGTGGCAGAGATCCAAGGGGAGTGAAGGATTCTCCAACACCGTGCAGCACCCACAGACGAACGCAGAGGCATGAGTACTACAGCGGGCCCCCAAACACAGAGCGGGTGTCAAGCCATAGAACTTAACTCAGACCCCTTCACCCCACCTGAGAAGAGTAAGAGCAGGGGGGCAAGGAATTTAGAATCCTGTCCCTTCCCTCAACAGCCCCCTCCCCCAGGCCAATGACTGGAGATTGACAGGCAGGAGGAGCTAAGACCCAGCACCCCACCAAGGGAGGCAGAGGTGTCCCAGTCACCACCTGCCCACCAGGATCCTCTCCCAGGCCTCTGACTGGAGACTGACAGGCGGGCTATGCCAAGACCCAGCACCCCACTAGGGGAGGCTGTGGTGTCCCTGCTCCCACCCGCCCACTTGGTTCCTCTCCCAGGCCACTGGGTCTGGAGAGCTGGGAGCTCTGTGTCCCTGCCTTACAACAGCGGTTGGGGTGTACGGGACAATAGGAGCCACCATCTGTCCCCCTCAAATCTTGAGCCGGGCATTCTCCAGGTGGGAATCCTGAGCAAGACAGAACTAAGGGGTCCCCCACAGTCACAGACTCTCTGACAAAGCAGCAGGGAACTGAAGGGCCAAACATCAGAAAGGCTCAGCTCAGCCCTTGGAGCACACGTCCCCAGCTGGGCCCCGCCCCTGGGAGCAGAGCAGACAGCCGCAGGTCCTGCTGAGAGCCCCTGGAAACTCCCAAACCCCAGATACTTGGCTGGGGGCCTGCCCCTAGAAGCAGCACAGGAAAACCAACCATCCGCCCAGCACGCTGAGACCGAAACTCGCAGATCCATCCCTTGGCCCATTGTGAGGCCACTGGCTGGGCTGAGAGCTAGTCGTACAGCAGCACACAGCCTCAGGGAATCGACAGAACACCTACAAAAATGGCAAACTCTGACATAGTCACCAGAGGAATCAATTTGGCTGAGAACCACAGGTATTCACATACTCCCAGAACCACGGTCCCAATCCAAGCAAAGACCACTACCTACTGACCACAAAGTGAACTACAACAACAGTACTCCATGCCAAGGAAAGCTCAAAGAAGAATCATGACATACATAAATAATCAAAGTCCCACGCAAAGCCCAAAAGGCAACAAGAGCAAAGGGACGAGAGAGATGTCACCATCCCAAGAAATGACACCTGAAGAGACACGAAACATGACCCTATTCAAGGAGATGATGGTGAACATGACTAAAGAGATTACAACATAATTACAAAAACAATTCCAGGAATATAAGCAGGAAATCTGCAAAGAGCTCCTCGAATTCAAAAGAGAAATTGAAGAACAGATTAATACCCTCAGAGTAGACATGATCAGCTCAGTGTCCACACTTCAAGCAAAAATGGAGGCATTAAGCAGCAGATTGACTGAGATGGAGAACAGAACATAAGAAACAGAAGACAAAACACAAGAGCTGGAACAGAGAATCGCCACCTTGGAAAAATCAGTCAGAATCTACCAGAGAGAGCTCCAGGAACTGGCAAATGCATCAAAGAAGTCTAATCTTTGTATAATAGGGATTGAGGAGGGGGTCAAATTCCAGGACAAAGGTATGCAACCTTTATTCACCAAAATCATAGCAGAGAACGTCCCCAACTTCAAAAGGGAAAATACTCACATTATTGAAGGTTTCAGGACCCCAAGCAGGCAAGATCCTAGAAGGAACTCACCTAGACATATCATGGTAAAGACATTAGACCCGAATACCAAGAAATTGATCTTAAATGCTGCAAAAACAAAGAAGGAGCTACATTATAATGGGAAGAACATTTGAATTACATCAGATCTCTCCACGCAAACCCTAAATGCAAGAAAAGCTTGGAAAAACATCATTGATGTCCTGAAGACCAACAACTGCCAACCCAGACTGATATATCCAGCAAAACAAGTATTTACATTTGAGGGAGAAACAAGAATATTTCACTCCAAAGAGAAGCTTTATGAATACGTGCACACTAAACCAGCATTACAAAGAATACTAATTAATCGAGAACAGATGGTAGAACATCAAGAATCCCCATCAAGGTCAAGAAGCAAACATCTATAATTCACTAAACACAAAACGGGAAAAAAGAGAAAGAAACTTAGAAGTAAAAATAAATAACAACAATGGACACTGACCATTTCTCCATAATCTCCCTAAACGTGAATGGGCTGAACAATCCAATCAAAAGACAAAGAGCAGCAGACTGGATTAAGAAACACCACCCATCCATATGTTGCCTCCAAGAGACACACCTTACTGCCAAAGACAAAAACAAATTCCAAGTGAAAGGCTGGAAACTAATTTTCACCTCCAATGCACCATGCAAAAAAGCAGGAGTAGCAATCTTA
Source organism: Megascapheus bottae (assembly GCF_031878675.1). Lineage (NCBI taxonomy): Eukaryota > Metazoa > Chordata > Mammalia > Rodentia > Geomyidae > Megascapheus > Megascapheus bottae. Next base: position 6,713,978 of record NC_143509.1, on the reverse strand, counting down.
ATCTCCGATAAAATTAACTTCTCAGTAAAATCAGTACACAAAGATAGAGAAGGCCATTATATATTAGTAAAGGGTACAATCCATGCCCATAATATTAAAGTTATAAACATCTACTCCCCCAACACGGGAACACACAAATTCATCAAACAAACTCTTTTAGAATTACAGAACAAGATAGACTCAAACACAATCATTGTCGGTGACCTCAATACTCCACTGTCAACAAATGACAGGTCAACTCAACAAAAGTTAAGCAAAGACACCGTCGACTTAATTGACACCATAGCCCAGCTGGGCTTAACAGATATATACAGAGTCTTCCACCCAACGGCGAAAGTTTTTACATTTTTCTCAGCAGCACATGGAACACATTCCAAATAGATCATATAATAGTTCATACAGAAAACTTAAGCAGATACAAGAAGTCTGATATAATCCCATGCATCCTATCAGACCACAGTGGAGTCAGACTAATTCTGAACAATGCAGTCAAAGTCAAAAAACATTCAGTCACATGGAAACTGAACAACACACTTCTGAATAACCCCTGGGTAACAGATCAGATCAGAAATGAAATTAAAAACTTCCTTGAATGTAATGACAATTAAGAAACATCACAAAGAAACTTATGAGACACAGCAAAGGCAGTTCTAAGAGGCAAATTTATCACACTGCGAGCGCATATTAAAAAGACAGAAGAAGAGCACGTAAATAACCTTAAAAAAACTGAAACACCTAGAGGAGCAAGAAAAAGTTAATCCTAAAACAGCTAGAAGAACAGAAATAACAAAAATAAAATCAGAAATTGCAGAGATTGAAATAAGATCTATAAACAAAATTGATAAATCAAAAAGTTGGTTCTTTGAAAGAGTCAACAAAATTGACAGACCCTTAGCAAGATTAATCAAAAAAAGGAAAGGGAAGACTCAAATAAACAAGATTAGAGACCCCACGGGAACAATCAAAACTGATTCCCAAGAAATCCAGTCCATAATGAATAGGTACTACCAGGGCCTATATTCAAAGAAACAAGAAAATCTAGTAGAAATGGATGATTTCTTAAATAAATATAGGCTATACTCTTGAAACTCTTCTGAGAAATAGAAACAGGAGGAGCAATACCAAACCCATTTTATGAAGCTAATATTATTCTCATCCGCAAACCAGGGAAAGACCCAACAAAAAAAGAAAACTACAGACCCATCTCTCTAATGAACACAGATGCAAAATTCCTCAATAAAATATTAGCCAACAGAATCCAGAAACAAATTTAAAAATTCATACACTATGATCAAGTGGGCTTCATCCCACAAATGCAAGGCTGGTTTAACATTCGCAAATCAATCAATGTAATACATCATATCAATAGAGCTAAAGATAAGAATCATATGATAATTTCTCTGGACGCGGAGAAGGCATTTGACAAAATACAACATCCATTCATGTTGAAAGCACTAGAAAAAATTGGAAGAAGAGGTACATTCCTCAAAATATTGAAAGCCATATATGAAAAACCTACAGCCAGCATTATACTAAATGGTGAAAGACTGGAACCATTCACCTTAACATCAGGAACTACACAGGGATGCCCATTCTCTCCACTTCTCTTCAATATAGTGCTGTAAACTTTAACCAGAGCAATAAGGAAAGAAAAGGACATCCAAGGGATCCACATAGGGAAATAAGAAATTAAACTATCCTCATTCGCAGACAACATGATCCTCTACTTGAGTGACCCAACAAACTCCACTCCCAAACTTCTAGAATTAATAAACCACTTTAGCAAAGTGGCAGTATACAAAATCAATCATCAGAAGTCAGTAGCCTTCTTGTACACCAACAATACACAAACAGAAGGCCAAATCAAGAAAATTATCCCATTCGCAATAGCCCCCAAAAGAATAAAATACTTAGGAATATATTTAACCAAAGAAGTAAAGGAATTATTCAATGAAAATTATAAAATCCTAATGAAACAAATTAAAGAGGACACTAGGAAATGGAAAGACATCCCATGCTCATGGCTAGGGAGAATCAACATAGTGAAAATGGCTATACTGCCAAAACTGATATACAAATTCAATGCAATGCCCATCAAAATCCCAAAGACATTCTTTATGGAAACTGAAGATATAATCCAAAGATTCATATGAAACAAGAAAAGACCTAGAATAGCCAAAACAATTGTAGGCAAAAAGAGCAATGCTGCTGGTATTACACTACCAAACTTCAAACTCTACTATAGAGACACAATAAAAAAACTGCTTGGTACTGGCACAAAATCAGACCAGAAGATCAGTGGAACAGAATAGAAGACCCAGAAATAGAACCATATACCTATGGGCAACTTGTATTTGACAAAGGAGCCAAAGATATACAATGGAACAAACACAGTCTATTCAAATATTGGTGCTGGAAAAACTGGGCAGCCACATGTAGAAAACTAAAAATTGACCCTATCCTTTCACCATGCACAAGCATTAACTCAAAGTGGATCAAAGACCTCAGTGTCAGACCAGAAACCATGAAATTGCTACATGATAATGTAGGAGAGACACTGGAACTCATAGGAACATCTAACAGATTCCTGAACAGAATCCCATGGTCACAACAGATCGGAGAGAGACTCGATAAATGGGACTACCTAAAATAAAAAGTTTCTGTACAGATAAAAACATAGTTGCAAAAGTAGAGAGACAGCCAACAGACTGGGAAAAGATATTCACCAACAACACATCTGACAAATGCTTAATACCCAGTATCTACAGGGAACTCAAGAAACTAATCCCCTGAAAACCCAATAAACCATTCACTAAATGGGCAAGGGAACTAAAGAGAGACCTATCAGAAAAAGAGATTAAAATGGCAGAAAAACATAGAGAAAATGTTCATCATCTATGGTCATAAAGGAAATGCAAATAAAAACAACCCTAAGATACCACCTTACCCCAACAAGAATGGCCAAGATTTTGAACTCAATAACAGTTGCTGGCAGGGTTGTGGAGAAAAAGGAACCCTACTGCACTGCTGGTGGGATTGTAAACTATTTCAGCTACTCTGGAAAGCAGTGTGGAGGTTCCTTAAAGAACTGAAAATAGACCTTCCCTATGATCCTGCCATACCACTTCTGCGCATCTATCCTGAACATCATGACCCAGGATGTTATAAAGACACCTGCTCAGCTATGTTCATCTCTGCACTATTCACAATAGCCAGGCGATGGAAACAACCCAGATGCCCTACTGCAGATGAATGGATACAGAAAATGTGGTATATCTACACAATGGAATTCTACATAGCCAACAGACGAGATAAAATAATGGCATTCGCAGGGAAGTGGATGAATCTAGAGCGAATCATGCTGAGTGAGACAAGTCAAGACCTAAAGAACAAAAGGCGCTGGCATCGTTAATATGCGGTTATTAAATCCAAAGTGTACAAGAGAGAGGACTCAATAACTGCATACCCAAAGCAATGGACATGGTAATGGAAACACAAACATAACTATATAGAGAAAAAAACCTATGACTCTATAATCATAATGTTTTATTTCATAAACTGATATGTTTCTATGACATACAAACTGTTAGCCTAATTTTGATTAAATTCTAAAGACTAAGTCCCAGAGAATGTAATTAGGATTTCCTCCTTGAACAATTGTTTGTTAAACTTGTCATTTAAAATACGATGTAAACATAAGCCATATAATTAATGATTGTTGTTCTTAAGGTACTATGTTATCTCTCATCACTTCTACTGTCCCTTGGTTATCTCATATTGTTACACTATCTCATTTTGTCATCTGATATATCGGATATAATTGTATTTGGTTATCTGAAATTGGATACGGAACCAGGGAAAACAAGATGAGGGGTGGGGGAGTGGGGAAGGGAAATGGGGACCATGACATGTGAAAGGGTATCAATGTGTGGGAATTAAGGCACCATTTATCTGGCCAATATCATGTAACCCTTCTATTAATTACAATAAAAATTTATTTTTAAAAATGGCTTTGTCAAGAAGCTTTATCAAACTGACTAACTCTTGTTCTCTCTTCTGAAAACAACTAGGGCTGATGACCAAAACTACAAGCTAGGAATACATTGTACCTAAAAAAATAATGTTCACTATAGAGGAGTATGCTGTATTTTCTTCTATATCTGTAAATTTCACTGCATATAGATAATTATCCAAGATGTGTGGCATAGTTTTTTCCACTTGTTTCAATGTTGGGTTTTTTTTTGTGAGTCAAGGGACATGAGTTCAGAGCCTAAGCACAGTCCTTGGACTTTTCTCAAGGCTAGAGTCTACCACTTGAGCCACAGCACCGCTTCCAGATTTTTTCTATGTATATGGTACCGAAGAATCAAACCTGGGTCTTCATGCATGCTAGGCAAGCACTCAACCACTAGGCGAAACACCCGGCCATTTCTATACTGTTTTCATGGGTCAGCTTTTGAAACTATATAATAGGGAAAAGGGAGATTTTATGCTAAAATCAAGCGGTATTCCATATTTGTGTATGTGTGTGTGTGTGTGTGTATACTTACTTACATATACTTGTTTTCAGATGTATATATATATATATATGTATATACAAATATACTTATTTCCATGTATACAGTTGGAAATTAATATTTTTCCAAGTAATTCATCAGAATTAATCTCTAAAAGTCTAACTTCTGATGTGTAAATGCACATTTGTCACTGAATGAGACAATAATCATGACAAATCCATCATTCTTAGGCAATCCTCTGACTATTCCACAAACTATTTCTAAGCTACTTTCCCAGCTATTAAGAGAAATGACCTTTTATATCTAAAATATCGCAGTATCTATACATCAATAAAGAATCATTTGTAGCTTTTTCAGGAATTAGCTTTTTTTTCAGGCATTAGCAGGACCCCTAGATAGTTTATTAATCGTTTGACTTGATATCAAATGGTTGCCTCCAGTCGATTTGGTGTCAAGGGATGACAACATCAGAGGAGTCAAAAAAATCTGTCTGACTTGACACTGATATTTCTGACATATCTACTGTCAGCAAGCATGATGTTTTTTTCATTTTCTAAACCATTTCATAGGTGTCAAATCATAATAATTCTTGTAAACTGCTGTCTTATGTCATGTCTTGTATGTCATCTCCAATTAAATTTATGATGGAAAAGATCCTAGTGTCTGGTTTTCACAGTTTCTGGATTTTCTTTCTGTGTAGAACTGTTCATTTCCACCATGGCTGTCTGCAACCTCTGAAAGCATTTCTTTCTAGTTCATAGCAACTACACTTTTTGCCAGTCCTAAGACTTGAACTCAGGGCATGGGCACAGTCTCTGAGATGCTTTTTCTCAAGGCTAGCACTCTACCAAGTGAGCCACAGCAACACTTCTGGCTTTTTCTGAATAGTTTGTTGGAGGTAAGAGTCTCATGGACCATCCTGCCTGGGCTGGCTTTGAACCATGATCCTGAGGTCTCAGCCTCCTAAGTAGCTAGGATTACAGCCGCCAGCACCTGACTAACAGTCCTATTTTTTACTATATAACTAAATTTGAATGCAAGATTCAGCGCATCCTGTTGACTGAATGTTCTATCACCAATACTTTAGTGGATTCTCTATTTCACACTGAGATCGGCATGAAAGATAGCTCTATTTCTATCTTATCTAACCAAAGATTCCCAAACCTCCCTTGTCCCACGTCTAAGTGACAGTTCCTCTAGCTCCAAATGGAGCTAAAATAACCTATCCTGGTTGTAGTTGACTTGTAATGGTTGATGGCTGTAAGTCCTTTGATTGAGAAGCAGGGAACAATGACAGAAATGTCTGTGAACTGTATCATTACTGCCAAAGATTTAATGATGAATATTCCAATTTTATTATTATAAAAAATAAGAAAAAATGTGAGAAGTTTCACGAGAGACCTCTGAAGTCTCTCAGGACCCCACAGACAGGAAGGGAGGGAGTCCTGGATTCCCTGGTCCATGTCAGTATGCCTCCACCCAAACTACAGCTGGTTACCTTTTCCTGAAGGCTTTGGAATGGTGGATGGAGTTGTTCAAATGGCAGAGGGCCTCCAGCTTGGAGATCAAGGGACCAGGGGCACGGGAGGGAGAGAGAGATTACAGAGGAGACTGCCTTATCCTGGTCTACCATATCTCAGAACTCAGCAGCCACAACTTCCAATAGGGCAAGATTTAGCGTTGTTTTGTTTAATTCTATTTTATTGTCAGGGTGATGTATAGAGGGGTTGCAGCTACATGCACAAGGTAGTGGGTACATTACTTCTCAAATGTTGTTACCTCTTCCCGTGTTTTTCTCCCACTTTGACTCACCCCACCCCCTCCCAAGTTGTAAAGTTCATTTCCAGAATATTGTCTATGAATATTGCCATTACACTAGTTCACAAAGGATGACTATCCTTTGTCTCATCATCTTGTTTTTCCCCTTCCTTTCCTTGATTCAACCAAACAAATAAACATATATACAATATACCAGGTAACAAAGTCAGACACAGAAACAGCAGGGAAGTAACCATAAGGAGGGGGGGGAAAGAAATAAAATAAACAACTTCATATAGTACATTAAAAACAACGACAAAGATAAACCTCATGTTTCCCTATCCTAGAGTTCACTTAGTCTCATCCCATATGGCCATATGCACACAGCTTTTGAGCTACTGTGATCCTCTGCTAGGAAAATCCCCTACATATATACTAATTATTACAAATGAATGAAGCCATGGAGTCTGTTTCAATGGGTCTGGCTTACTTCACTTACTATGATTTTTTCCCAAATCTTTCTATTTCCTAACAAATGGGGTGCTGTCATTCTTTCTGATGGCAGCAAAAAATTCCATTGTGTATAAATACCATTCATCAACTGAGGGACATCTGGGTTGGTTCCATATCTTTGCTATTGTAAATAGTGCTGCAATGAACATTTTGTGCTGGTAGCTTTGGTATGCTCTTGCTTATGGACATTTGTGTCAATGCCCAGGAGTTAGATTGCTGGGTCAAAGGGGACACCTATGTTTAGTCTTTTGAGGAACTGCCATGCTGCTTTCCATAGTGGTTAAACGAATTTGCACTCCCACCAACGGTGTAGTAGTGATCCCTCCTGGCCACATCCCAGCCAGAATCTATTGTTAGTAGATTTCTCCATCATGGCCATTCGGACTGGAGTGAGGTGGAATCTTACAGTTGTTTTGATTTGCATTTCTTTTATGACCAGAGATGTTGAGCATTTCTTCATGTGTCTATAGGCCATTTTTATTTCTTCTTCAGAGAAGACTCTCTTTAAGTCTTTAGCCCACCTTTTCTTGGGATGGTTGTTTCTTTGAGAGATTCAATTTTTTCAGCTGTAGATATATTTTATTTTTTAAATAAATGTTTTTTATTATTTATTCATTCCTATGTATTTTGTTTTGCTAGTCGTGGGCTTGAGCTCAGGACATGAGCACTGTCCTTGGACTTTCTCAAGGTTAGAGCTCTACCACTTGAGCCTCAGCACCATTTCTGGCTTTTTTCTATGTATGTGATAACAAGGAATCGAACCCGGGTCTTCATGCATGCTAGGCAAGCACTCTACCACTAGGCCAAACTCCCGGCCCCTGTAGATACATTTTAGATATCAGTCCCTTCTCTGTTGTATGGCTATTGAAGATCGTCTCCCATTCTGTGAGCTTTCAATTTAACTTACTAGCTATGTCCTTGGCCATACAGAAGCTCTGCAGTTTAATACAGTGTCATTTGTCCAAATTTTCTTTAAGTTGTTGTTTTTCTGGGTCTTTATGAAGAAAGTTTCCACCTGTGCTAAGGAGCCCTAGACTTTCTTCAATCCTTCTTGTAAAATTTTCAAGCTATCAGCTTATAGTGCAAATTCTTGAATCTATGTGGAAATAATTCTGGTGTAGGGTTACATATAAGGATCTAACTTTAGTTTCCTACAAGTGTCTAACCAATTCTGCTAGCGCCATTTGTTGAAGAGGCTGTCTTTCTTCCATTCTATTTTTTTTTTGTTCCGTTATTGAAGAGCAGGTGGCCATAAGTCTGTGGGTTAATTTCTGGGTAGTTCTATTCCACTGGTCCTCACTCAGGCTTGTTCTTGTGCCAGTACCAAGCTGGTTTTTATTACTATAGCTCTGTAATAAAGTCTGAAGTTTTGTACTGATATTCTCCCAATGCTATTCTTTCTACTAAGGATTGTTTTTGCTAATCTAGATCTTTTATTATTCCATATGAATTGTGATTGCTTCCTCACCTTCATTAAAGAATGACATTGGGATACCGGTGGCATTGCATTTAATTTGTAGATAGCCTTTGGCAGGATTGTCATAGCCCTGTTTCATCTTGTGACCTTCACATGGCATCCTCTGGTGCCATCCATTTATATCATCCTTAGTGGCATTTGTACGGATCTTTGTAACTTATTTTTGTGCTTGATTTTCTTTTAAACTCTTTTTCTGCACATAAGTTTCCAAACAACTCAACAGAAAATTACTCCATCCCTGGGATTTATATTTTATTATTTTGTTGGTGGTGGTGGTCATGAGTCTTAAACTCTGGGCCTGGGCACTGTCCCTGAGCTCTTCAGCTCAAGATTAATACTCTACCACTTAAGCCACAGCACCACTTTCATGGCATTTTATAATCTAGAGTCCTAGATGAAATCACAGCCCTGAAGGTATGGAGAAGAAGATCCTACACATGTTTTCCAACTTGTGTTATTTACCTTGATGCCAGACCGCAGATGCAGAGCTAGAGGGCAGAGTAGGCTCTCTAAAGGACAGGGGAGGAGGCTGGTGATGCATTCCGGTGCCATCCAGGTAACAAGAAGCCACAGAAACTGAAGATCCATTTATACACCTGCCTGACACTGCAGGCAAAGTCTCCAGCTAGAGTCACAGTTCTGTAAATGCTGCAGAAATGTCCCCTGTGGCTCTGGTGCTGCTTCTCCTCCAGCTTCTGCTCTGTGTCAGTTCCTCTGAAGATGACAGATAGTTTGATCCAGACAAATGCTGGCACAAACGAAGGGAGATATAGTTGATTGCTGGCTCTCCCCATCCCCACACCCACCCCTTTACACTTTGGAATTCGAATGAGACAAGAATGACTCTTCCCTGCATCAACAAGGCGCTCCTGTAAGTGATTTCATGGCTTCTTTTTATCATTTTCTATTTGGGTATCAATAAGAGGACAGGAGAGTTTGGATGTTCTCTGGATCTTCTTACACTGCTTTTACCACAACAGCTCTCCTTTTATTTCAGGTTTTTCTGATGACATGTTTTCCTCCCAAGAGGCAGACAGCTCTCTGTCTTGTCCTCCATTCCACTCTCCTTCCCAACACTGTCCCAGCATTCGAGGTGTATTATATATAGCCTTCTGTATTGACTGCTGGGATATTTTCCCTCCTGCATAGGAATTACTTTTCTAGAGTCTTCCACTGTAGAGTTTCCTTATGGTGGCTTTAATATCTTTGTTCCTCAGGCTGTAGATGAAGGGGTTCAACATAGGAGTGACCACAGTGTACATTACCGAGGCCACTTTCCCCTCATTGAAAGAATGGAATACAACTGACTCCAGATACATACCAACAGCTGTTCCATAAAATAGACAAACTACCGACAGATGAGCCCCACATGTAGAGAAAGCTTTGGACTTCCCCCCAGATGATGTGATTTGCAAAATAGAGGATATTATCTTACAGTAAGAAAGTAGGATTCCTGAAATTGGTAGAAAGCCAAATAGGGCAGTAACCAAATAGGTGAGTAGGCTTTTGGCAACAGTGTCAGAACATTCCAGATGAAGGATCTGTGCAGGCTCACAACAGAAGCCTGAAATTTCTACTTGTTTGATGTAAGTAAACTGGAACACGATCAAATTGTGCAACTGGGAGTCCAAGAGACTGACACAAAATGAGGCCAGAACCAGAAAGGTACAGAACCGAGGGTTCATGAGGACAGAGTAATATAAGGGGTGACAGATGGACATGTACCTGTCGTAGGCCATCACCGTCAGAAGCATGTAATCCATGCAGCCAAAAATGATAACAAGAAACATCTGTGTCAGGAACCCATTGTAGGAGATGGCTCTGCTGTGAGTCTGGATGTCTGCCAGCATCTTGGTGACAGTAGTAGAGGTGAAGCAGATGTCATCCAAGGAGAGGATGGAGAGGAAGAAGTACATGGGGTTGTGGAGGTGTGGGTCAGAGGTGACGGCCAGGATGATGAGCAGATTTCCAAACACAGTGATCAGGTACATGGAAAAGAAGATCCCAAGGAGGATGGGCTGCAAAGCCAGATCCTCTGAGAGGCCCAGGAGATGGAATTTGGTGACATTTGTCAGGTTGAGTGTGGCTACTTGGCTTGAACACCTTTAGAATAGGAAATCAGGGATGGAATCATAAATAATTAGCAACACAGTACTGCATATATGTTTCTAATTGAAGTACTCACAATTTTAATCATATTAAGGAGTGTTGGCAGCATTTCCCAGTGCCAGTTTCCTAGAAATTTTGAATTATCAATTCCTATATCATTAATTTATATCTCTATATGCCAACATTTATATTTATAGAAGAACAAGAAAGATCATTGATCAGAAACTCATGTTCACAGAAAAATGCAATATACTCCCTGTGTGTTTATTCCAGTCTTGGGACTTGAAGTCAAGCCCTGGGTTCTGTCCCTGAACATTTTATGATGAAGGATGGTGTTCTATGATTTCAACCAGCAGCTCCACTTCCGGCTTTTTGGTGGTACATTGGAGGTAAATATATCATGGACTGTCTTGCCCAGACTGGCTTCAAATGAATGTCCTCAGATCTCAGCCCACTGAGTAGCTAGGATGAGTCATGAGCCAGCTGTGCTTTATACTCATATAAAATAAAGGGTAGCCTTCCCTTTCTAAGGAAAAAAATAACGTCATTCTCATAAATATTGAGCCTTCAAATATGCCTCATCTTATTAGAAACACTTGTGCAAAATCCCTTAACAGAGATTACATATAAACACTCTGTAAAAACCAAACTGTACTATCTGAACACTACACTAAAAAATTAAGTCCTGAAGTTCTGTGTTTAATCTTTTAAGGAACATACATGGTGCTTTCTGGAATGGTTGAACAAGAACACAAACACAAGGCCATACTAAAGCCGCCAGTTCAATCATCTTTATTGCAGCATTGTTTACCATAGCCAAAATATGGAACCAACCCAGAGGACATTCAGTGAAGGAAGGGATCAAGAAAATGTGGAAAATATATATAAACATGGTGGAATTCTACTCATCCATCAGAAAGAATTATGCTGTACCATTGTAAGGAAATGAAAAGACTTGGAGGAAAAAAATTACTTTAAGCAAAAGAAGCCAGGCCCAGAGTACCATAAGTAGCATGGTTTCTCTCATCGGTGGCAATTACAATGTGCCTGTAACCCTACAAGGGGACACAATGAATGGTAAAAGAAAAAAAATACACTGAGACATGATAAATTATACAGGTCTCTAGGCATTTACACAGTGAGAACAAAGTAGGGCATTCTTAGGAGAGCATCACAAAGGTGCAATAGTTATGTACGTCTGGTCAAATGAAATAGTATTTTTCGAAATGAGTGCCAGGAAATCGAAACGAGAGGGTTTGCTTCTTTGTTGCTATTTTTATTTTTGATTGCTTTTGTCTTGGTTTATTCATTTATCTGAATTTGTTAGGGTAAAAGGGAGGCACAGATATGGAGAGACCAAGAGTGAACAAATGCAGTAGTTATATTCATTAGACATTATATTGAAAATGAATTTGTGGATGAGGACAGGAGGGTAAATCTGGCAGAGACTGCAGGAAGGGGTGAGATGGTTCAAAAAGAAATGTACTCTATTTCTGACTTATGTAACAGTGACACCTCTGTACATCAACTTTACTTCTATTGTAATAGAAATAGTTTTTAGGAGTTAAATCTGAGCATTTGTGATTCAAGCCTATAATCCCAGCAATGCATATATACATATTTCTCTTACCATCACCACCCTCAAGAACACATTCTTCACAACCTCAAACTTGGTAACCTCCATTTGTCTACCCAAACTATCACATTTGTTGTTCACCATGAGAAAACGGTGTCTCATCGTGTCTTCCACACCCTCAACCTCCCTTAGTACTTAGTCAGTGGAGCTGCCTCTCTGCAGGGTCATAATGAAGAGCTCTGAAGACCCTCCCATGTTTGAGGGTCCAGTGAACACTCCAGTTGTGTCCCCAGGATTATTAATATAAACAGATGGTTGTCCCTTAGAACATCCCAGAGGTAAACAAATATGGAGGGGATAAACATGAAGCCGTGAGGACTGAAGACACTGAAATGAACAAGAGACTGGACAGGATGGTTATGGACTCTTATATGCCATCGGGGGCTCCATGTTCACAGGTGGCAATTAGCAAGATTGATCCAAGTTATTCCAGTCTCTAAGGAATTCATCACATAAGTAGAGGAATAAGAAGAGGAAAATTATTCAAGCCTCGATAGATTGTGAATATAATCCTAGTTACTCAGAAGGCTGAGATGTGAGGATCATCATTTGAAACCATGATTATCCTATCTCCAATTAACTACTTACAAGCAGGAGAGCTGTGGTTCAAGTGGTAGAGTGCTATCCCTCAATGACAAAACTCAGCAAACAATGCCCAGGCCCTGAATTCAAGCCTTAGGAACAACACAAAAAAGAAAAAGAGATTGGGGGAGGGGAATAAATATCCACCAGAGGATTTGAGCTCTGCTTTAGGCACAGTTTGTATATGACATTTGCATGTTTCATTTCTGTATTTATTTTAATAGCCCACCTTCTTCTTTTTTTGCCAGTCCTGGGCTTGAGTTCAGGGCCTGAGCACTGTCCTTGGACATTCTCAAGGCTAGAGCTCTACCACTTGAGCCTCAACACCACTTCCGGCTTTTTTCTATATGTGGTACTGAGGAATCGAACCCGGGTCTTCATGCATGCTAGGCAAGCACTTTAACCACTAGGCCAAACTCCCAGGCTCTAGCCCACATTCTTTAACACCCATTTTCATTTTAGCAAATAATTCAAGAAAATACGGCTGTGTCAAGTATATATGCCTTTGACATTAATTACTACCAGTATAATATATCTCCAGAAGCTTTTCTGTTTTGCACACTGAAAGGGCAGTCACTTTTTAAGACTTTCTTTATTCCAGTTTAATAAACTATATTGTCAGTCTATTTCCTCATCTAATCCTTCATCATTGGCTGAATGTCATTGGCATTTTGGTAATGCTAATATCTAATTTTCATATCTAATTTTCATGCATAGTTTTATTCATTTCATGTCTTCTTTTTTTTTCTTCCCTTCGGTTAGTTTGGAAATATGTTTATTAATCTTCTGTATGTTTCCCAATAGCCAAAGTTGGGTGTCCTCCTTTGTATTATTCTTTTTGCAAACTTTTTATTAATTTTCACTCTGAACTTTATTACTTCGATCTACTTCTCAATTCGAAGATATGGTTGTGCTTATGCTTGTTTCAGGGGTTAAGATGTGTCTTTAGCCTGTTGATTTGAAATATTTGTATTTTTTAATGTAAGCACTCAGTTATAAATATTTCTCTTTGCAGTATTCCAATAGTCCTAGTGTTTTATTTGGTTCTATGATTTTTTTTGGTGGATCATGGGGCTTGAACTCAGTCTGGGCACAGTCCCTGAGTTCTTCAGCTGAAGGCTACCAACCTACCCTTTAGGCAAGCCGATTTCCCATTTTCTAGAGGTCAATTGGAGATGAGTCTCAGGTCCTTTTGTGCCTGGGTTGGCTTTGAACTTTGATCCTCAGATCTTAGCTAGGATTACAGGCATAAGCCACCTGCATGGCTTGGTTCTATGATTTCTTTAATTGCTTCTGTGATTTCTTCATTGACTCACTAACTATTCAAAAGTGTATTGTCCTTGGGCCAGGAGTTTGGCCTAGTGGTAGAGTGCTTGCCGTGCATGCAGGAAGACCTGGGTTCAATTCCTTGGTACCAAATACATAGAAAAAAGCCGGAAGTGGTGCTGAGACTCAAGTGGTAGAGCTCTAGCCTTGAGAAAGTCCAAAGACAGTCTCAGGCCCTGAGCTCAAGCCCAGGACTGGCAAAAGAATATGATAGTCTCTCAACCCTTGAGGTACTACTAGGGTTCAGGTAACTAAATTAAATGCCATACTAAATAGTTCAACAGATGATGATAATGATGGTGACAACTATATTTGTATTTACTAAATTCCTACACAATGTGGATATTATTCATTCTGTTATTTTCCCCCAGCTGAGTACGCTAAAAACTGAGCACCATTAGAAATCCAGTCTCCTCAGTTTATAACTCTGAGCTGATGCTGAAAAATAGCTTTGAACTACAAGCCTATATATTGAGTTCTCCATGAATTATATATATATATATATATATACATATATATATATATATATATATATTGCCTTGTCCTAGAGCTTGAACTCAGGGCATGGACACTGTCCTTGAGCTTCTTTCATTCAACTCTATTACTTTAACATTTGACCCACAGCTCTGCTTCTAACTACTTTGGTAATACATTGGAGATAAGAATCTCATGGACTCCTCAGTTAATGAGTGGATCAACAAGATGTGGTATTTATACACAATGGAATTCTATGCAGCTGTCAGAAAGAATGACATTGCTCCATTTGTAAGGAAATGGCAAGACTTTATTAATCTTCTGTACGTTTTCCAGTGGCCAACTTTGGGTGTCCTCCTTTGTGTTATTCTTTTTGCAACCTTTTTATTAATTTTCACTCTGAACTTTATTACTTCGATCTACTTCTCAATTTGAAGATATGGTTTGCTTATGCTTGTTTCGGGGGGTAAGATGTGGCTTTATCCTGTTCATTTGAAATATTTGTATTTTTTAATGTAAGCACTCAGCTATAAATATTTCTCTTTGCTGTATTCCAATAGTCCTAGTGTTTTATTTGGTTCTATGATTTTTTTTGGTGGATCATGGGGCTTGAACTCAGTCTGGGCACAGTCCCTGAGTTCTTCAGCTGAAAGCTACCAACCTACCCTTTAGGCAAGCCGATTTCCCATTTTCTAGAGCTTAATTGGAGATGAGTTTCTGGTACTTTTGTGCCTGGGTTGGCTTTGAACCTTGATCCTCAGATCTTAGCTAGGATTACAGGCGTGAGCCACCTGCATGGCTTGGTTCTATGATTTTTTTAATTGCTTCTGTGATTTCTTCATTGACTCACTAACTATTCAAAAGTGTATTGTCCTTGGGCCAGGAGTTTGGCCTAGTGGTAGAGTGCTTGCCGTGCATGCAGGAAGACCTGGGTTCAATTCATTGGTACCAAATTCATAGAAAAAAGCTGGAAGTGGTGCTGAGACTCAAGTGGTAGAGCTCTAGCCTTGAGAAAGTCCAAAGGCAGTCTCAGGCCCTGAGCTCAAGCCCAGGACTGGCAAAAAAATATGATAGTCTCTCAACCCTTGAGGTTAAGCACTACTAGGGTTCAGGTAGCTAAATGAAATGCCATACTAAAGAGTTCAACAGATGATGATAATGATGGTGACAACTATATTTGTATTTACTAAATTCCTACACAATGTGGATATTATTCATTCTGTTATTTTCCCCCAGCTGAGTACGCTAAAAACTGACCACCATTAGAAATCCAGTCTCCTCAGTTTATAACTCTGAGCTGATGCTGAAGAATAGCTTTGAACTACAAGCCTATATATTGAGTTCTCCATGAATTATATATAGCCTTATCCTAGAGCTTGAACTCAGGGCATGGACACTGTCCCTGAGCTCCTATTATTCAACTCTAGTACTTTAACATTTGAGCCACAGTTCTATTTCTAACTACTTTGGTAATACATTGGAGATAAGAATCTCATGGACTCCTCAGTTGATGAGTGGATCAACAAGATGTGGTATTTATACACAATGGAATTCTATGCTGCTGTCAGAAAGAATGACATTGCCCCATTTGTAAGGAAATGGAAAGACTTTGAAAAAATCATATTAAGTGAAGTAATCCAGACTCAAAGGAACATAGATTCAATGGTTTCGCTCATTTGTCATAATCAGTAGAAACCTTGGACTCTCCTAGCAGAGATCTACAATAGAACAAAACCTAGATATGTAAGGCCATGACGCTAAATGAAAGACCTCCAGGATTTAGAAACAAAAGCCATATAATGAGAGATTGTAGTCCTTAATGTACTGTTATCTCTCATCTCTTTTCCTGTCCCTTGGCTACCTCATATTGTTACAGTATTTCACCTGGTTGTCTGATATATTGTATATATGTGTATTTGGTTATTTGAAGTCAGATAGGGAAGGGGGAAAACAAGATGGGGGCGGGGGTGGGAGAAAGGAAATGGGGACCAAGACATGAGAAAGGGTATCAATGTATGTGAAGTAATGCACCTTCTATCTGGTGAATATAATGTAACCCTTCTATTAATTACAATAAAAATATATGGAAAAAAAGAATCTCATGGACTTTCCTGCCTGAACTTTGAATGATGATTGTGACATCTCATCCTCCTGAGTACCTATGACTCCTGACAAGGGTACCTGGCTCCTAGTTATCATTTTTATTTGCCAGTCCTGTGCTTGAGCTCAGGGCCTGAGCACTGTCCTTGGACTTTCTCAAGGCTAGAACTGTACCACTTGAGCCTCAGCACCACTTCCGGCTTTTTTCTATGTATGTGGTACCAAGGAATCAAACCCGGGTCTTCATGCATGCTAGGCAAGCACTTTAACCATTAGGCCAAACTCCCAGCCCCTTATCATTTTTCGATAATGACAGTTTTCCCTACTATATTACTATGGACTAAATTCTGATTTAGAACATTCGACTCTATATGGTACAGGATTTCAATCAAATGCTCTGGGTACCACAACACTTCTTAAGATCACACAAGCTTTACTTCGTGAATTCTAGGAACACATTTTTTTTGCTAGTCGTGGGGCTTGAACTCAGGGCCTGGGCACTGTCGTTGGACTATTCTCAAAGCTAGAGCAATACCACTTGAGCCACAACAACACTTCCAGCTTTTTTTCTATGTATGTGGCACCGGGGAATCGAACCAAGGTCTTCATGCATGCTAGGCAAGCTCTCTACCACTAGGACAAACTCCCAGCCAGGGAACACCTTTTATGTATTCCTGTACTAGAGTTTAAACTTAGAGCCTCGTGCTCTCACTTGTCTTTCTTGCTCAAAGCAAGGACTTTATCACTTCAGCCACAACTCCACTTCTGGTTTTTTGCTCATTAATTAGAGATAAAAGTCTCATGGATTTTTCTGCCCAAGCTGACCTTAAATCAAGATACTCAAATCTCAGCCTCCTGTGTAGCTAGGATTACAGGTGTAAACCACCAGCACCTGGAATGAATGCACATGGAAAAGCTAGTTATTGCCAGGCACTGGTGGCTCACATCTATTTTTCTAGTTATTCAGAAGGGTGAGATTGCAGGACTGCAGTTCAAACCCACCCTGGACATGACATTCCATGATATTCTTATCTCCAAATAACCACTGAGAAGCTGGAAGTGGAGCTGTGGCACAAGTGGTAAAAGGCCTACTTGGACAGAGCCAGGCCCTGAGTGCAGGCACAAATAAAAAAAGAAGCTAGTTGTCTACAGCAGTAGGATGGACCATTGAGAGTGAACTATCACGGGAATTGTTCGTGATACAATTTTATATAATCATTGAATGACATTGGAGTTATAAATATATTGCCCTCAGTTTGGCCTTGAGATATCCGAAGCTCACAGAGGAACAGAGTGGCTCAAATTCTCAAACTTTAAAACCAATCTAAGCTGAGTGCCTGGAGCTCATGCTGTAATCCTAGCTTCTCCAGAGGCTGAGATCTAAGGACTGAAATTCAAACCTAGCCAAAACAAGAAAATCTATGAGACTCTTCTCTCCAATTAACCACCAAAGCTCTGAAAATAGAGCTGTGACTCAAGTGGTAAGTCTCTAGGCTTGAGTAAAATAACACAAGGAGAGCATCCAGGTCCTGAAAGCAAGCCCCAGGTCCAGCAAAAAAGAAAAAACATATATATGGGTAAAATTCTGTTCATGAATCTTACATTCATTCTATCACCTGTATAACCTATCATGAGTACAGAGTTCACTCCACTTTTTGTTTAAATGGGAACAATACCATTTTCATATTTAACATGTCATTTCCCTACATATTAAGTGGAAAACAGTGAAGTAAAAAGAAGCAAAACTTTAGTTAATACACACTGAAATTGTTGGTAATTAGCCCCAGATAGCACTCATTTAGATACCTGAATGCAGGTGTAAAACTAAACAAGCTTCATTTTTCTTATGCCAGTCCTGGATCTTAAACTTAGGGTCTGGGTGCTATATCTCAGCTTTTTCACTCAAGGCTACCAATTGAGCCACACCTCCACTTCCTGCCTTTGGGAGTTCATTGGCCATAAGACTCTTACAAACTTTTTTGCCCCAACTGCCTTCAAAACATGATCCACATATTTCCTGAGTAGCCTCCTGACAAAAGGAATAGCAAGAAGCTGAAACATGTTTTGTCAGGGTGGGGGAGGTCAAGTTTAGGCAAATAAATGGAAAGAGGGAGGATAAATGGAAGCAGTCATAATTGCCAAGGTACAGATGTGAAAATGGAACCAGGTAACCTGAGGGGATTCCATAGAGTTGGCAGAGATGGAAGAAAAAACTGGAAGGGGTGGCATGGGAAGAGATGCTTTGTTCTCATACACTGACTTGTTGAAGTCAAGGCCTTTGGACATCCTCTTAAGGCTAAAAATGCTACTACTACTAATCATATACAATGCATGATATGCAATGCTACCTAATAAGAGAGGATTGTATACATTTTTATTGATTAATCTATATCCTATATCTATATCTAATATAATTGATTACATTTCTTTTGATGAAAGCAGGGTATCTGTATATTTTTTAATTCTCTCTCTATATCCTTTTCTGCTGTCTTCCTCTTTTGTGATTCCCACCGGTTTTCCTCTCTTTCTTTCCCCCACAGAATAGTCTTTCCTTTTTTCCTTTTTGGTTTGCTTGTTTATATATTTTTCTTTTTGAGCTGGCCCTGGGCTTAAACTCAGAGCCTGGGCTCTGTCCTTGAGCTTTTCTGCTCAAGGCTAGTGTTTACCACTTGAACCACAGCTCCATTTTCTTTTCTTTCTTTCTTTTTTTTTTAAAGTGGGAAAAGTTTTACATTTATAATTAGCCAGCTGGATGCAGTTTAGATGATTTCAATTTTGTTGGCAACATCTAAAGCATCATAATCAGGAACCAGTCGCACATATGCCTTCTTCTCTCTGTCAGATCTGATCAGGGTATTGACCTTAGCCACATCAATGTCACAGCTTCTCGCAGCCTGCTTGATTTGATGCTTGTTGACCTTGACATCCACAGTGAACACAGATGTGTTATTGTTTTCTATTGTCTTCACTCAGTGGTCAAGGTCACCTGATATTTGCATACAATTATTTTCCTCAGAGCACTCTTCCAGGGATATTTGTGCTGTCTCCCCAGCAGCCTGAAAGTGGGTAAAGTGTGTATCTTCTTTTTTGTGTGGCTTGGACGCCTTTCAGCACTGCCTTCTTGCCTTCAATGCCTTTTCCCTGGCTTCAGCTTTAGAAGGGACAGGAGCTCCCTTCTTCAGGTTCAGTGCCATCTTGGTGAAAAGGAGCTCCATTTTCTTTCCTGTGTTTACTGATTCTTCTCATTCATAGAGACAAAAGTGTTGGTGCTTCTAATCTGTCATCTTGTCCTCATTCTTCCTTGAAAAGACAACATGCTAAGCACCAATGGCTCACATTTATATTCATACCTGGTAAATAACATATAATACATCATGCATAATTTATAGAACATAATGTATAATGTATATAATATATGCAGTATAACACATAGTGTATATTATATGATCTATGGTATGCATTACATAGGAATTTATAGTCTATAGATATAATGTATAATGTTCTATATCATATCTGTATTAAAAGTAATGAAATTATTTTAATATGAAATGTTAATAAAATTGCATTTATCACATACAAATGATTCTGTTATATAATTTATGTTTTATAATATAAATATAATAAAGTATATGATCTAATTATGACATGCACTAAATATTCCATATATAACATAATGTTTTAAATGCTAAAATAAATATTAAGATAATAAAGCTGAGTAGACTGGTAAGACCATCTTATATTGGGGGTTTGAGGTTGTCGTATTGTTTTGTTATGTTTTGTTTTTTGTCAGTCTTGGGTCTTGAATTCAGGGCATGGGTATTCTCCTTGAGCTTTCTCAAGGCTAGCACTGTACCACTTGAGCCACAGCACCACTTCCAGTTTTTTTCTGTGTATGTGAACCAAGGAATCGAACCCAGGGCTTTGTCCACGCTAGGCAAGCACTCTACCACTTGGCCATACTCCTGGCCCCATCTTATATTGTTAAAAAAATATAAGAAAAAAATCATGAGCGTGGGAAAAAAGTCCATGAAGCTTATCTCCAATTAACTAGCAGAAAACTGGAAGCCATGCTGTGACTCAAAGTGGTAGAGTGCTAGCCTTGCACACAAAAGCTCAGGAACAGTGCCCAGGCTGTGAGTTCAAGCCCCACACCTGACCAAAAAATAAGACATCAATAATATTTCTCCCAGGAATTTGAATGTGCATCACTCTTAAGATATAAATGTGCATTAACAAACAAAAAATAAATAAATATGCTTTAAGTGTTCAGGTAAATATATCTACTTCAGTCCAATAGAAATCAAAATTTACATCTAATTTTTTTTGCCAGTCCTCATCTTGAACTCAGGGCCTGAACCCTGTCCTTGGACTTTCTCAATGCTAGACCTCTACCACTTGAGCCTCAGCACCACTTCTGACTTTTTTCTATGGATGTGGTACCGAGGAATCAAACCTGGGTCTTTGTGCATGCTAGTCAAGCACTCTACCACTAGGCAAAACTCCCACCTATTGTCTGTAATTTTTAATGCCACCTGCAATTACCAATGTGCATGAGAAGAGAGAAGCATGCATGCAGACACTCAAATGGAAAAGATCAAGATGCCCCTTTAAAATGATAAATAATTGGGGCCAGAGCCCAGACTAATGATAGAGTGCTCACCTAGCATACATGGAGACCTGGGTTCAATTCCTCAGTACCACATACACAGAAAAAGCTGAAAATAGCGCTGTGGCTCAAGTGGCAGTGCATTAGCCTTGAATGTCCAAAGTCAGTGCCAAGGCCCTGAGTTCAAGTCCCAGGATTGGCAAATATGTATCTATGACATACAAACCCTCAGCCTAGTTTTAATTATGTTCTAAAATGTAAGTGCCAGTGATTAATAGAGATTCAATTCTTGAACATTTGTTAAATATGTCATTTGAAATATGATGTAAAAATCAATGTTAATAAACTCTTTAATAAAAATAGATAAATAATTTGATTTTCATATGAGGAATAGCATTCCACTGAACATAGAAACATTAAGAAATGGCAGTTTAAAAAAATGCAGTGTTAATTGAATACTATGCTGCTGTCAGAAAGAATGACATCGCTCCATTTGTAAGGAAATGGACAGACTTATAAAAAATCATATTAAGTGAAGTAAACCAGACTCAAAGGAACATAGGCCCAATAGTCTCCCTCATTTGTCATAATCAGTAGAAACCTAGGGCTCTCCTAGCAGGGATTTACAAAAGAACAAAATCTAGAGACATTAGGCCAAATAGTACAACACTAAATGTAAGGATCTCCAGGATAAGGAAACAAAAGCAATATAATGAGTGATTGTGTCCTTGATGTACTATGTTATCTCTCATCTCTTTTACTGTCCCTTGGTTATCTCATATTGTTACAATACTTCACCTTGTTATCTGATATATCTTATATATGCTTAATTGGTTATTTGAAACAGGAGAGGGAAGGGGGGAAATCAAGTTGTGAGGGGGGAGAGGGGAGGGAAATGGGAAACAGAACATGAGAAAGGGTATCAATATTTGTGAAGTAATGCACCTTCTATTTGATGAATATAATGTAACCCTTCTATTAATTACAATAAAAATATATGGAAAAACTGCAGTGTTCCCAAAAGAAAAAAATGCAGAGTATTTTTAATGAATTCCAAAATGAACACATCATTCTTTCTTCATATGTACACATGAGCATTTGGAAGGAGGCAGAGAGCCCTGAAATCTGAAAAGGGCAGTCCTCTGTGGGTCTCTCGTTGTTCATTAAAGTTATTCATGCTAACAAACCCCTTAGAGCCACACGTTCCCAAACTTCAACCATGCAGAAATGACTTTAAGAGCTCATTAAAAATCTGAGTCTGACTCCAGGAGTTTCAGAATTAAAAGATCTGGGAAAGGAGCCAAGAATTCTCGTGTTTAATAAGCACCCAGGGAGGCTGGTCTTGCTAATTTGGAGAAGATACTTTAGAAACTTTGGACCTTTATTGGGTCCCTATTGCTTCCATTTAATTTTCATTTACTTCTAAATAAGCTCTTGCAATTATAAGACACATCACATTCAGACTGCATCATAGAACCCTGTCTGACACGTCTCCTTTGCCCCCGGTAACTTTTTCCAACAAACAAAACAAGAAAGCTCAAGGAGATATCCAGCTTAGGTAATCCCTAAGCGGTAAGAATCCCCATGTTTTCTTTGGGGATATTTCCAAGACTTTGAGAAAAGAGTTCTCAGAGCAACTCCTTCATTTAATTGTTCTTTACTTTAAAGCAGAGACAGAATAAATGTCCTGCCAGCCACCTGTCTCTAAAGACAGATACATTTGTTTTCTCTTTATCTACTATGTTTGATCATTTTTAGTTAATATGATCAGTGCCCTGGAGATTTTTAATCACCTTTCTCATTCTAAAAAAGATGTTTCCCATGACTGTTCATCAAACTTCACTAATTGCTGTCTCCCATTAAAAGATTTCAATTTCAGGATGAGTGCCAGTGGCTCATGCCTGTCATCCTAGCTACTGAGGAAGCTTAGATCTGAGGATGGCATTTCAAAGCCAGCCCAGGAAGGAAATCCCATGAGACTCTTTTCTCCAATTTAGCCACCTAAAAACAAACAACCAAAACAAAAACTGGAAATGGAGATCTAGCACAATAGCTCAAGATGCCCAATCCCTGAGTTCAAGCCTGAGGACTGGCACAAAAAAAATTTTTTTAAAGATTTTAATTTCAGGGACCGGGAGTTTGGCCTAGTGGTTAAAGTGCTTGCCTAGCATGCATGAAGACCCGGGTTCGATTCCTCACTACCACATATAGAAAAAAGCCAGAAGTGGTGCTGAGGCTCAACTGGTAGAGCTCTAGCCTTGAGAAAGTCCAAGGACAGTGCTCAGGCTCTGAGCTCAAGCCCAGTACTGGCAAAATAAAAACATTTTAATTTCAAAATAGAGGTTTCTCCCTGAGTGACACATTAGTGTTACAGGAAGTCTCAACAGCCTTGACTTTCAGGATCCCATTTGTACCAAAAATGAACTGTATGAAAAATAACCCATCATCACCATCTTACAATGAGCAACCACAGTACCTGTGGCCCTGCTACTGAGCCATCAAGCATATTGAAGACTAGAAATGTCTTTAATGACTTTGGCAGTGTAGCCCACACAGGTGCTAGCATCCTGGAAGTAGGAAGACAAAATGTGAATGAATCTGAAGAGAGAAGAATCCGTGCAGAAAGTAGAATATAAAGTAAAAGCAAGTCCCCCCCCCGCCAAAAATGAGGCAATACCCCCAAAGAAACCATACAGCAATGCATGTGTTTCATGTTATGCCCATTATGGGGGTGCAGTGTGTGTGTGTGTGTGTGTGTGTGTGTGTGTGTGTGTGTGTGTGTGTGTGTGTGTGTGTGTTCCAGTCCTGAGGCTTGAACTCAGGACCTGCGTTCTGTCCTTGAACATTTTTGCTCAAGGCTAGTGCTCTACAACTTGAGACATGTCTCTCTTTCTTTTGCTGGCTAACTGGAGATGAGAGTCTCATGGACTCTCCTCTCCTGGGCTGGCTTCCATCTGTGAAGCTCATATCTCAGCATTCTGAGTATCAGGTTACAGACGTAAACCACCACTGGCGCCTAGATAAAGGAATACTTTTTATTGTTTTTTTTTACCAGTCCTGGAGCTTGAACTCAGAGCTTATCTTGAGCTTTCTCAAGGCTAAAGCTCTACCACTTGACCCAAAGCACCACTTCTGGCTTTTTCTATGTATGTGGTACAGAGAATCAAAACTTGGTCTTTGTGCATGCTAGGTAAGCACCCCACCACTAAGCCAAACTCCAGGCCCTTTTTTATTGTTTTTTTTATTTATTTTTTCTTGTAATTAGTAAAAGGGTTACATGATATTTGCCAGATAGAAGGTGCATTAATGCACATACATTGATACCCTTTCACATGCCTTGGTACGCGTATCCCTCCCCCCCCCACACCCCCATCCGTCTTGGTTTTCCCCCCTTCCCTATCAAATTTCAAATATCCAAATACAAATAAATTCAATACATCAGATAACAAAGTGAGATACTATACCAATATGAGATAACGAAGGGACAGCAAAGGAGATGAGAGACAACATAGTACATTAAGGACAACAATCATTCATTTTATGGCTTTTGTTTCACTATCCTGGAGGTCCTTTCAATTAGCTTCACATTATATGTCCTTATGTATCAAGATTTTGCTCTATTGCAAATCTCTGCTAGTAGAGCCCAAGGTTTGCCATACAAAAGCTCTGCAATTTAATGCAGTCCCATTTATCCAGCCTTTCTCTGATTTGTTGTGATTCTTGGTCCTTATTAAGAAAGTTTCGACCTGTGCCAAGGAGGCCTAGTGTATCTCCTATTCCTTCCTGTAGAGTTTTCAGTGTCAGCTTTTATCTCCAGGTCTTTGATCCATTTGGAGTTAATTCTAGTGCAAGGTGACAAAGAAGGATCCAGCTTTAGTTTTCTTCAGGTGCTTAACCAGTTTTGCCAGCACAACTTGTTGAAGAGGCTGTCTTTTTTCCATTCTATTTTTTGGCTCCCTTGTCAAAGATTAGGTGGCCATAGGTCTGTCGTTTAATATCTGGGTCCTCAGTTCTATTCCATTGGTCTTCAGGCCTGTTCCTGTGCCAGTACCAAGCTGTTTTGAGAATTATAGCTCTGTAATAGAGTCTGAAGTTTGGAATTGAAATTCCTCCAGCGCTGTTCTTTCTGCTAAGAAGTGTTTTTGCTATACGGGGTCTTTTATTATTCGATATGAAATTTTGGATTGCCTCTTCTATTTCTTTAAAGAATGACATTGGGATGTTGATGGGTGTTGCATTGAATTTGTAGATAGCTCTTGGCAAGATTGTCATTTTCACGATGTTGATTCTTCCAGTCCAGGAGCATGGGAGGTTTTTCCATTTTCTTAGTTCGGCTTTAATTTCCTTTTTTAGGGTTTTAAAGTTTTCGTCAAAAAGGTCCTTTACATTCTTAGTTAAGCTAATACCTAGGTACTTTATTTTCTTTGAGGCTATTGTGAAAGGAGTTTCTTTCCTGATTATTGCCTCGTTCCTCTCACTGTTGGCATAAAGGAAGGCAGTTGATTTTTGAGGGTTGATTTTATAGCCTGCTACTCTTCCAAAGCTTTGAATCAGCTCAAGGAGCTTGGGAGTAGAGTCTATAGGATTCTTTAAATACAGAATCATGTCATCTGTCTGGTTTGGGGATGAGAGTTATACGGGCTTTACAGAATGAGTTTGGTAAGGAACCTTCATTTTCAATTTCGTTGAAGAGCTTGAGGAGTATTGGTGTGAGCTCTGCTTTGAAGACCTCATAGAATTCAGCAGTGAATCCATCTGGCCCTGGGCTTTTCTTAGGTGGAAGTTCTCTAATTGCCATTTCTATTTCAGAGCTTGAAATAGGCCTATTGAGTTGGGTTAGTTCTTCTTGGTTCAGTGTGGCTATGTTAATATGGGCTAGGAATTCATCCATTTCATCTAGATTCTCAAATTTGTTGGCATAAAGGTTTGAGAAGTATTCCCTCATGATATTCTGGATCTTGGTAATTTCTGTCGTGATATTACCATTTTCATCTGCGATTTTGTTTATTTCGATATGCTCTCTTCTTTTTTTGGTAATATTTCCTAAGGACTTGTCAATTTTGTTAATTCTTTCAAAGAACCAACTCCTTGTTTTGTTGATTCTTTCTATAGTTTTTTTGGATTCCAAATCATTTAATTCTGCTTTGATTTTAATTATTTGCTTTCTTCTACTGGGATTAGGGTTGGTTTGTTGCTCTTTTGCCAGGAGCTTAAGGTGAGACATTAACTTGTTGGTTTGCAATTTTTCCAACTTGTTGTTGTAGGCACTCAGCGCTATAAATTTTCCTGTGAGTACTGCCTTTGCTGTGTCCCAAAGGAGTTGGTATTTTGTGTGCTCTTTACTGTTAAATTTCATAAACTGTTGGATTTCTGTTCTGATCTCTTCGATGACCCATTGGTGATTCAACAATGTGTTGTTCAGTCTCCATGAGTTACAGGGTTTTCATTGGTGGAGATGTGTGTTCAGTTCCAGTTTGATGCCTTTGTGGTCTGAGAGTGTGCATGGAATAATTTCTGTGTTTCTGAATCTGTCCAGGTTTGTTTTATGGCCTAACATGTGATCTATTTTGGAAAATGTTCCATGTGCTACTGTGAAAAACGTATATTGTGTTGTTGCTGGGTGGAATATTCTGCAGATGTATGTTAGATCTAGTTGGTCTATATAGTTGTTCAGTTCTAAGGTTTCTCTGTTGAGTTTTTGCCTTGTTGATCTGTCCATAGGTGAAAGTGGTGTGTTAAAGTCACCGACAATCACTGTATTTCGATCTATGTATGGTTTCAGTGTAAGTAAAGTTTGCTTGATGAAGTTTGGAGCTCCGGGATTGGGTATGTAAATATTTAGGATCGTTATGTCTTCCTGGAGGAAAGATACCTTTAGTAGTATGTAGTAACCTTCTTTGTCTTTTCTTACTAATTTTGGTTTGAAGTCTATTTTATCTGATATGAGGATGGCAACTCCAGCCTGTTTATGGGGGCCATTAGCTTGATAGAGTTTATTCCAACCTCTCACTTTCAAAAGATGATTGTTTTTTTGGGTAAGATGTGTCTCTTGAAGACAGCAGAACGATGGCTCTTGCTTTTTGATCCAACTAGCCAGCCTATGCCATTTAATTGGAGAGTTGAGTCCATTGATATTGAGAGTTAGGATTGAGAAATATTTATTAGGTCCTTCCAGTTTTTAAAAGCTTTTATTTGGGCCTGTGTCTTGACAGTTCTTGTGGTCCTTAGGTGGTATGCTGTTTAGGTGCCATTTCTTTCCCTATATTGCATTTATTTTGGTTTTCTATGTATAGAATTTCTTTCAGAATTCTCTGTAGTGTTGGTTTTGTTGCGACATATTGTTGCAGCTTTTCCCTGGAATGGAATGTTTTTATTGTTTCCTCAGTTATGAATGAGAGCTTAGCTGGGTACAGTATTCTTGGTTGGTAGTTATTTGACTTAAGGGCATGACATATATGTTTCCAGTCACTTCTTGCTTGCATGGTCTCTGCTGAGTAATCTGGGGTTATTCTGATTGGTTTTCCTTTATAGATTACTGAACCCTTTTCCCTGGCTTCCTTTAGGATCCTTTTTTTGGTTTCTACTGATCCAGTTCGGATTACGATGTGGCGGTGGGATGTTCTTTTCTGGTCAGGTCTGTTTGGGGTTCTAAAAGCTTCTTGTATCTGGATGGGTCTGCCCTTCTGGATATTTGGGAAATTCTCTGAGATGATTCCCTGAAGTATATTTCCAATACCATTGTCCTCTTTCTCCAGACCCTCCTCAATACCAATTAGCCTTAAATTAGGCTTCCTAATTGTATCTTGGACCTCCTGAAGCGGTCTCTCATTTTTCCTAGATTTGGATTGACTCATTTTCTGTTCTTTCTCTATAATAACTAAATTATCTTCAGCCCCGGAAATTCTCTCCTCTGCATTGTCTAACCTGCTATCAAAGCTATCTACTTTATTTTTCATCTCCCTTGCTACTAATTGCTCATTTTTGATGCCTTGCATCTCTTCTTTTAGATCATGTATGGAGTTCTTTAGCTCCTTGATTTCCATTTGAGTGGTTACCTCAGTAGCTTTATTTTCTTTGAACATTTGCTGGAGTTCGGTCACCTTTTTATTTGTGGATTCTATGAATTCATCCATCTCTCTTTGAACAACCTTTATTATGGCCTCCTTTATGGCTTCTTCTTTTTACTAATCACCTTGTTTATGGTTTCCTCTTGTTCAGCTATGGCTTCCTCCCTTATCTCTTTCTTTATATTCTCACATTTTTCATTAATGATGTTTATTAATTGCAGTTGTACAGCACTTGGAAGACGCTCCTCTAGGTTTGCCAATGACTGTTCCATTGGCTGTTTACAATGTGTAGGGGAGGTGGGAGATGTTGTTTCTTGATTTGACATTTTTCTTGAGTTTCTTGTTCTGCCCATTTGAAAATGGGAGCAAGATTAATACTAAACACGATTATAGTTTTTCAGATATAACCAACCTAGACCTCTGTCGCTGGCAGACTCTAGATGTTCACAATTTTTGATTGGTGTTATTACTCTTTCTTTTTGTGCAGTTACTGACTAGTCTAATTATTCACTGATAAGTGATTTATATCCAGAACAATAAGCCTCTCAATCCAATCTCTATTGTCTTTAAGTCCCTCTGAGCCTAGAGAATGATTAAACACCTAGATATACAATGTTGCTCAACAGCCATCAAGTGTAGATCCATGCAGTATAAGGGTTGAAAGAGGAGCAGAGGTCCAGAGATAGAAAAATAGTATTAGAGAGGTCAGGGGGTAAGTAGGTAGAGTATTTTAGTACAAAGTTTGGAAAGTGTTAGAATAAAACTTATGTGTTGCTGCGCGACTAGCTCTTAGTCCAGCCAGTGGCCACACAGTGGACCATGGGATGGATCTGCGAGCTTCCGTCTGAGCGCGGTTGGCGGACATTTTCCTGTGCTGCTTCCAGGGGGGGCCCCAAGCAAAGGGTCTGGGGATTGAGAGTTTCAGGAGCTCTCAACAGGACCAGCAGGAGGCCCCTCTGTTCCCAGGGGCGGGGCCCAGCTGCGGTCGTGGGCTCCAAGGGCGGAGCCCCCCTTTTTGGTTCTCAGAAGGGGAGCTTGGCTGCTGGTCGGACCTTCAGATCCTTGCTGTATTTCCACTGCTTTGTCAGAGTCTGTGACTGTGGGGGGGGCCCTCGGTGGTGTCTTCGTCAGGATTCCCAGCTGGAGGATGCCCCGCTCGAGAATTGAGGGGGGGCAAATGCTGGCTCCTATTTACCCGCACCCCCTACCCACTTTTGTAAGGCAGGGTCCCAAAGTCCTCCACTCTCCAGATCCAGTGGCCTGGGTGAGGAGCCTGGTAGGCGCGTGGGAGGTGGGACAGCTCCGCCTCCCCTGGTGGGGTGCTGAGTCTTAGGGTCCGCCCGCTTGTCAGTCTCCAGTCATAGGGCTGGGGGTTGAGCCCGTTGGGCGGGTGGGAGTTGGGGCAGCCCCGCCTCCCTTGGTGGGGTGCTGGGTCTTATGGGTAGCCCGCCTGTCAATCTCCAGTCTATGGCCTGAGGGAGGGGGCTGTTGAGGGGAGGGACAGGATTCTAAATTCCTTGCCCCCCTGCTCCGGCCAGTCTTTCTCAGGGCGGGGTGTTGGGGTCTGAGTTAAGTTCTATTGCTTGGCACCCGCTCTGCTTTCCCGATATGTTTGTGGATGCGCTGTATTACTCACGCCTCTGCGTCCGTCTGCGGGTGCTCCACGGTGGTGGGGAGTCTTTCACTCCCCTCGGGTCTCCACCGCCGCCTGTGTTCTGCGTCTGTGCTCTGCTGCTTGCTGTTCTGGTTCCGTGTCTGGGTTCCGCTGCTTCCGCCATTCGCTGGCCCAGTTCTGTGCTGGTTTCTGCAGCCGTTGGGCTCCCAGCCTGGTGCCCTGCAGTGCCGCCGCTTTTCGTGGATTAGAGCTGGTGCCCACTCCCGCTTTCCCCGCGTGGAGCTGGTGCCAGCTCAAGCCTCTTTTCGCGGCTTGGTCTGGCGTGGCTTTCCGCGGCTTTGGGCGAGAGGTGGAGGAGGGGTCCTCGCCTTCTGAATTCTTTGAGAAAGTTGGATGTGAGCTTTATCTGGATAGTCCTTCTCCCTTGCTTTTTGAGTTTGTTGTTGTGGATTTCTTTAGATAGTTGGCTCGTGGGACTCCCTGGTTCTCTCTTTTTGTCAGAGAAAGCTAGGCAGCGTCCCTATTGTCTCAGCGCCATCTTCCTTCCTCCCCTTTTTTATTGTTTATGGACATAATTTATCAACATATGATTCAGCTATAAAGTAATTCACCCCTTTGAATAATAGCCTATTGTATAAATATTTCTTGTTTTGTCTATCTAGTCATTAGTTAAAGGACATTTTGGATTATTTCCAATTTGAGGCTATTATACTTCTGCTATCGATCAATCCTTGAGGGCTAGACATTCTCTAAAGTCTTGGCTTCTTTTTGAGTGGATGAATAATGAACGTAAGGATCTTATTCTTAAATTTCTCTCTCTCTCTCTCTCTCTCTCTCTCTCTCTCTCTCTCTCTTTCCTTTTTTTTGTGTAGGTCATGGAGTCTAGTCTCTGTCCCTTCGCTCTTTTTGCTCAAGGATAACACTCTTCCATTTGAGGCACAGTGCCACTTTCAGTTTTCTAGTGGTTAATTG
Source organism: Megascapheus bottae (assembly GCF_031878675.1). Lineage (NCBI taxonomy): Eukaryota > Metazoa > Chordata > Mammalia > Rodentia > Geomyidae > Megascapheus > Megascapheus bottae. The sequence goes on along the minus strand of NC_143509.1, from coordinate 6,683,226 downwards.
GGCATAAGAGGCTCACAGACTTTCCTGTTTAGGCTGGCTTTGAACCATTATCCTCAGATCTCAGCCTCCTGAGTAGCAAGGATTGCAGTCATGAGCCACTGGTGCAAAGTAATATTTCTTGACCTGGTTCAAAATTATTACAGAGGCCTTTGCCAAGAGCAAGCACAACTGTTCACTGAGCCTTGGACAGAAGATCCATAGAGAGTGGGTAGTCAAGATCGCTTTGTGTTCCCACTTCATATCCAAGTAGAATGCATTTAATAGCATCAAAAATGACTTAGTCAGACACCAGTATTCACACCTGTAATGGTATCTATCCAGGAAGCTGAGATCTGAAGATCATGGTTAAATGTCAGCCCAGGCAGAAAAGTTTGTGAGATTCTTATCTCCAATTAACAACCATAAGTCTGAAAGTAGGGCTATGGTTCAAGTGACAGAGTGCTAGCCTTGAGAAAAAAAACCCTCAGGACTAGTGCCCATTCCCTGAGTCCAAGCCCCAAGACCTGCACAAAATACAAAATCCTTCAATTACATTTGACCACATTATAGGGAAATACAGATGATAAGGAACAAATAAACAATTGATAAAGATCCATGAATGTCAAGAAGGGTGAGCTAAACACTAAGTAGGAAAACAGATTTTAGCAAAAATAAGTTTAATGGGAAGGTTGCTAGTTGGGGCGAGGGCAGGTGGATGAATCAAAAAAGAACAAAGGGGCTGGGAGTTTGTTTTAGTGGTAGAGTGCTAGCATGCATGAAGACCCAGGTTTGATTTCTCAACACCATATACATAGAAAAGCCAGAAATGGTGCTATAGCTCAAGTGGTAGGGCTCTAGCCTTGAGGAAAAAGCCCAAGGACAGTGCTCAGACCCTGAATTCAAGCCCAACGGCTGGCAAAAAAAGAACAACAGGGAATGTATGTCTCTGATAACAGAAGTGGGAAACCTCAAATTAATTTTTTTGTGGGGAGAATAGTCAAGATGGGAAAAATGATGGTAGAGGTAGCTGTGATGAACAACTGGGCAGGTCAAATTTAACACTAAGTAGAAATGAGTACCAGTGGTTTAACACCTGTAATCTCAGCTACTCAGAAGGCTGAGATATGAAGATCAAGGTTCAAAGCTAGCCTGGGCAAGAAGAGACTCTTATTTCCAACTAGCCAACCAAAAGCCAGAAGTGGTGTTGTGATACAAGAGGTTTGCGACTTCAGGAGAGCTCTGAAACTCAGATGAGTGAACAAAACCCTATCTCGCCAGGCACGATGGTTCACACCTGTAATCCTGGCTACTCAGGAGTCTGAGATCTGAGGATGCAGGCCTGGAGAAGCACAGGTTTGTCATAGGATGATAAGCATAAGAAGCCAAAAATAAATACCTTGGACAGTGCAACAAAGGTAGTGAATGTCATTGGACTAGTCTGCCCCCCAGCTTAAATAAAGCACACTTGATGTCCCTGTTCCTCAGGCTGTAGATGAAGGGGTTCAAATAGGGTGACCACAGCATACAGCATCAAGTCTTTAGGAGAATTTGATACTGTTGACCCACACCAGTGGCGCTTCCATAAAATAAGTACACCACAGAGAGATGAGAGCCACAGGTGAAGAAGGCTTTGTATTTCCCACCTGAGAAAAAGCCTCATGATGGATGAAATAATTCTATAATATGAGAAGAAGATTCCTGACATGGGGCAGAAACCACAGGGAACAACTAGATAATCCTTGACAAGGTGACTAAAGAAAAGTGTCAACAGGGCTGAGATGAAGAATTCAAGAAGGGTCATAGGAGAAATTTGAAATTTCCACCTGCTTGAAGTTTTTAAATTGCATCACAAGCATATTGTGCAAAAAGCTAGGATTACAGGTGTGAACCACCAGGGCCCTGCAAGACAGATAATTTCTTGTTATCTAATAAAAAACATACAGCAAGCTAATTAAAATTCCTACCTTTAGGGACAGCGCTTATGGGCTTACATAAGTGCTTTTGGTTACACTCAAAGGGTTTATTTGTAAGAACTTCTCTTTCTTGCTCCATTTGTGAATGGAAGCAACTGAGAATAGGATTCACAGAAGTGGAGCTGTGGCTCAAACGGTAGACCATCAGCCTTGAGTGAGAAGGTACCCAGAAAAGAGACAGTGCCCAGGCCCTGAATTCAATCCTCCCCAGATATGGTATATACATGCATATACACAAAAATGCTTTACTTTTGCTACTTAAAGGTAATTCAGATTGATTATTTGGTTTCTTTCACTATGGTTTAACTGAGAAGAGGTAAAAGAAAAAAATGCATGAATACTTGAAAACACATAGGGGCAACTTCTTATTGGGAAAATGAGGGTAAAATTATCTAGCACAGGAGCATTGTAGTAAGGATTTTTAAAGTTCTTAAATAGCTTAACTAGTGGTTCTAAATCTCATGTATGCATACATTCACTTGTCTACATTTTCAACTACTCACTGGACACTGATAGCTTATAACTGTAACCTAGGGTTTCAAGAGCCTGAACTCTAAAGAACATCATTCAAATTCAGCCCAGGTAGAAAAATGCATGTGGCTCTTTATCTCCAATTAGAAAAAAAAGTCCAGAAGTCGAGCTGCAGCTCACGTAGTAGATTGGTAGACTTAAGCAAAAGAAACTCACCCTAGGATCTGAGTTTAAGCCCTAGAACTAACACTAAACAAACAAAAGCAAAGAAACAAGTATATATGTCTGACTTTACCAAACACCCCAATATAAACAAAGAACACAATCATGCAAAAGAATAAGAAACACAGATGCCATCATTTACCATAGCGAAGATAGGTGCCCCTTAGTACACGATTGGATCAAGAAGATGTGGTATTTATACACAATGGAATTCTATGCTGCCATCAGAAAGAATGGCATCAACCCATTCAAAAGGAAATGGAAAAACTTGGAAAAAATATTAAATAAATAAGCCAGACCTAAAGGATCATAGCTCCCTGGTTTCCCTCATTTGCAAGAACTAGTACACATCCAGGATTCTCCTAGCAGAGGATCACAATAGCTCAAAAGCTATGTGCATATGGCCATACAGGATGAGGATACGCAAAATGAATTCCAAGATATGGAAACAAGAGGTTTATCTTTGTGTTTGTTGTTCTTAACCTACTTGTGAATGTATTTCTCTTCTCCCTCTCTCTCCCTCCCACCCTCCCTCCTTATGGTTTCTCTCATGTTGTTACTGTATCTGACTTCGGTACCTGGTATATTGTATATATGTTTATTTGTTTATTTGAAATGGGAAGAGAAAGGGGAAAATCAAGATAACTGGATGGGGGTGGAGGGGTGGAGGGGGGAAGCTGGGAAAAAATGGGAAGGGGTATCAATGTTCAAGAAGCAGAATACCTGCTACCTGTAACTCCTCTATACATCACTCTAACGATAAAATACAATTTAAAAAAAGGAAATAAACACGGATGCCAGTGGCTAACGCCTGTAATCCTAGCTTCTCAGTTTACTGAGATCTGAAAAAACAAAAAAAAAAAAAACAAAAAAAACATAGTTTGAAGCCAGCCTGTGCAGGAAATTCTGAGAGACTCAGATCACCAATTAACCACCAAAAGGCTGGAAGTAGAGCAGTAGAGTGCTAATCTTGAACAAAAGAAACTCAGAGATAGCATTCAGACCATGCGTTCAAGCCCCAGAACAGGCACAAAAAATTATCCAAGCAAGCTGGGTGTGGTGGCTCACATCTGTAATTCTAGCTACTCAGGAAGCTGAAATCTGAGGATCAAGGTTCAAAGCCAGCCCAGGCACAAAAGAACCAGGGATTCTTATCTCCAATTAACCTCTAGAAAACGGAAAGTGGGGCTTGGCTCAAGGGTAGAGAGGTAGCCTTGAGCTGAAGAGCTAAGGATTACAACGCCCAGGATGAGTTTAAGCCCCATTACCCATCAAAAAAGAACAATCTTGCAAAATGAAAGGGTGGGGGCAAACGCGAACCAAGCCAAGAAATACATTAAATTGTTGAGAAAATATTTATGTTCCTCCCACCTATTTTAATAAAAAGCATCCATCAGTTATACAAGAAGTTTCAATTTAACATGTCCACATGTGAAGATGATGTAGCATGATCAAAATCAGCCCCACAAGAACTCTCTCATCTGTTCCTCTTCTGAAATTAATCTCAACAAGCTTCATTGTCCCGTTTTCACACATGTACATTAAAAAGTATCAAGTCTTCCTTAAGGAAATAGAGATCTCTAATTTATCTGACAGCAAGTTCAAAATAACCATCTGAAAGACTTCCAAGGTGAGATCAGGAGTTTGGCCCAGTGTTAGCCTGCTTGTCTACCATGCACAAAGACCCGGGTTAGATTCCTAGGTACCACATACATAGAAAAATGCCAGAAGTGGTGCTGAGGCTCAAGTGGTAGAGCTCTAGCCTTCAGGAAGAGGCCCATGGACAGTGCTCAGGCCCTGAGTTCAAACCCCACGACTGGAAAAAAAAAGACTGCCAAGGGGTTGAGTACAGGTACACACAAACATCAAGAAAATGATGCTTAAAAAAATAACAGTAAAAACTTAGTTAGGCGCCTGTGCCTCACACCTGTAATTCTAGCTACTCAGGAGGCTGAGATCTCAAGATCATTATCTGAAGCCAGCCTAGGCATCTCTCAGTGTAAATCAAGATACCATGAAAATATTACAGGAAGAGGTAGGGAAAGCACTAGGGTTCCTAGGCACAGGTCAAAACTTCTTAAGAAAAGATCCAGTATGACAAGAAACAAAAGTTCGCATCAAACTGAAGAGTTTCTGCATGGCTAACATGGCTAACAAGATATATAGAAAGCCCACAGAATAGGAGATTTTTACCAGCTATGCTTCAGACAAGAAGGGTCTTATATCTAACATTTACCTACTGCTCAAAAAATTAAACCCTCAAAAAAATCTTCAAATAAACAACTACCCATTTAATAAGGAGGTAAAAGAATTAAAAAGAGGCCAGGAGTTTGACTTAGTGGTAAAGTGCTTGCCTAATATGCACAAAGACGCAGATTTGATTCCTCAGTGCCACATACATGGAAAAAGCCAGAAGTGGTGCTGTGGCTCAAGGGGTAGAGCTATAGCTTTGAGAAAGCCCAAAGACAGTGCTCAGGCCCTGAGGGCAAAGGCCAGGACTGGCAAAATTGCTCAAATACACATCACTTGGGTATATCTCTAAAATAAATGGAGTACATGAAAGAACAAATGACGGACAATGGGATTTGTCAGAAATTAATATTTTGGACGAGATTTTCCTCTCCCTTGAGAACTTCCTGTTGGATTGATTTAATCTGAATATAGTTTTGAGCAATCCAGGTAAAGTTTTGAGTACAATAAAATATCTAGTGACTCCCACCTGTAATCCCAGCTACTCAGGAGACTGGCATCTGAGTATCATTGTTCCAAGCCAGTTGGACAGAAAAGTCCATGAGACTCTTACCTCCAAAAAAACACCAAATGGCCAAAAATGGAGATCTGGCTCAAGTAGTAGAGTGCCAGCCTTGAGTACAAAAGCAAAAGAACAATGTCCAGAATGCTCAGAATTCAAGTCCCAGGACCAGAAAAATAAAACTAGATAGGTCCAGATACAATAAAAATAAATGACTTCAACACAGTGTTTTCATCATTGGATAGACTACTAAATAAAATAAAATCACAAAGATAACTCAAAGAGTTAAACAGCACCATACATAAAACAAGCTTAACAGCTAGATACCTCCACTGTACTCTATTAACCTCCTGAGTAGCTCAGATTGTAGGGGTGAGTCACCAGCCCTTCTCAGTGACCCTTTGAACTTTCTATAATTTAGATTACATTTCAGGCCATAAAGCAAGTCTTAACAAATACCAAAGTGAAAGAAAAGAATTCTCTATATCTTCAAGGATCCTAAAGCGGAAAACATGAGAAATTAATTGAAATATACAGACACATGGAGATAGCATGACAAAGTTTTGCATGATCTCTGGGCCGATGAAGAAATTAGAGAGGAAATTGAAAATGATTTCATATCAAATGAAAATGATCCAGGCACCAGTGGGGATGGGGGAGCACTGGGGGGAAGGAAGGTGGAAGACTCTGCATTTGGGGCACAGCTTTTAGCTAGCTGCTCCATCTTTGTATCTTAATGGTAAGGTTCTTAATGCTACCCAAATCCAGCCTGTCAGGCTCACCCACAGCACTCACCAGACTATGTTACCATTACTCGGGAGAATGAGAAAGGAACGACCACCCATCCCCTCCGAGATCAGTGGTGCATGATGGAGAGGAAAGCTCTGTCCTCAGGACTCACAGAATAACAGAATCCTGTGTGGACTCCTGACACAAGCCTCAAGTCTGGATAGAGATGAAGCAAGACAACTGGATTTGAATCAGTAAACTTCAAAACTGGAGAACACAAGGTGGTTATTTACAATCATCTAGGTTTGAGAGCTCAAGGCTGAACACTGATCATCAGGAAAATTAGCTCATGGTATCTCTGTCTCTGAGGACTTGTTAATGTTGAAGAAATAGGAACAAAATAAAAATCTAGTATTTTTGGTAAGGCTTGAGACCTTTCACTCCTCAAGGGGGCTATGTCACCTGGATTCCTTTCTTTTGAGATTTAAGATATAAATCTTTATTTTCCTTTTTCTTTGCTCAAATTTATCTTTAAGTAGTTATGCAGAGGAGTTGCCATTTAACAAAACAGCTTATGAATACAATGCATCTTGACCAGTGTCACCCCTGTGAATATTTTCTTATTCCCATGAATCTTAATAAAATAAATTGTACACACAATGGTAAGGTGACTCATGCCTATAATCTCAGAACTTCAAATACTGACACAGGAGAATGAAAAGTTCAAAGCTTGGCTACCTACCAAGACCCTACCTCAAAAATACTAAAATAGAATCCTGGGGTTTGGCCTAGTGGTAAAGTGCTTGCCTAGCATGCAGAAAGACCCAGGTTCCATTCCTCAGTACCACATACATAGAAAAGTGGTGCTGTGGCCCAAGTGGTAGAGCACTAGCCTTGAGGAAAGCCCAAGGACAGTGCTCAGACTCTGAGTTCAGTTCCCAGGACTGATATAATAATAATAATAATAATAATAATAATAATAATAATAAATAAAATCCAGCACATTTTTAAAAAATTGTTAATGACACTAACAGCACACAAATTACATATAAATTTGGAGAGTTAGATATATATCGAGAATCAAACATCATTTTCTATATTCTTAGTAGTTTTATCTGTAAGTAAAATTTCTTTTTCATGGTTGTGGTTTTTTTGTGTATGTGGATGACAGCCCTGGGGCTTAAACTTGGGGCCTGGGCACTGTCCCCAGTCTTTTACTCAAGGCTAGCAGTCTACCATGTGAGTTACAGCTCCACTTCTGGCTTTTCTGGTGGTAAACTGGGGACAAGAGTCTCACAGACATTCCCACTCTGGCTGGCTTTGAATCACAATTCTCACATCTCAGCCTCCTGAATAACTAGATTACAGGTGTGAGCCACCAGTGCCTGAATCATAGTATCATTCTTAAATTTTTATTTTATCCTATAAAAGTATTTACACACGGGTTTTATATTTCCATACAGTTATATAACCAAGTTAAATGAAATTCACACCCAGCATTACTCTTTCTTTCCCTCCTCCCTTATCCTTCCTTCTAGAATCTTCATGGTTTCAATTGTGTTATTTTCATAGCTACAATCTGTTTCAATACTATTCAGATGTGCATGTATATAGCATCTGCATGTGCCATAGTAGACAAATCTTTTTTTGCCAGTCCTGGGCTTGAGCTCAGAGCCTGAGCACTGTCCTTGGACTTTCTCAAGGCTAGAGCTCTACCACTTGAGCCTCAGCACCACTTCCGGCTTTTTTCTATGTATGTGGTACCGAGGAATTGAACCCGGGTCTTCATGCATGCTAGGCAAGCACTTTAACCACTAGGCCAAACTCCCGGCCCCATAGTAGACAAATCTTGATACTTGTCTTTCTTGTTTTTATCTGTGTCTTTCTGCCAGACTTTGTTAACTTTCTTATTAGCATCAGTGAGTCATGTATATACAAAGCTGTTTCATTTTTACACACTTATTGGTGAACATAATGCATCTTGATATCTGTCCTTGTTTCACTGAACAAGATAGTCTTTAGTTTTATTCACAAAATAATGGTATCCTTCTTATAGCTCAGTAGTTCTGCATTGTGTATATGTACCACAATTTTTATATCCATTGATAGGCACCTGCACAGATTCACAGCTTAACTATTGTGAACAGGGCCCTGATAAACTTGGGTGTGCCTGTATCAATATGCCAAGTTACATTCCTTTGCAGTAGTTCTGCATTGTGTATATGTACCACAATTTTTATATCCATTGATAGGCACCTGCACAGATTCACAGCTTACCTATTGTGAACAGGGCCCTGATAAACTTGGGTGTGCCTGTATCAATATGCCAAGTTACATTCCTTTGCAGTAGTTCTGCATTGTGTATATGTACCACAATTTTTATATCCATTGATAGGCACCTGCACAGATTCACAGCTTAACTATTGTGAAGAGGGCCCTGATAAACTTGGGTGTGCCTGTATCAATATGCCAAGTTACATTCCTTTGTATGTATTCTCAGGAGTGGTAAATAAGATTGTGATCTGAGGTTTGTGTTTGCTTTCCTTGCAGTACTACATATTGGACTCCGAGCTTGGTACTTATTTAGCAAGGGATCTGCCATGAAAAGCCATGTCTCTGTCCTGTGGCTTGTAGCAGGTAGGGTCTCATGTTTTTGCCTGGGGTATACATTTTTCCCTCTAGGTTTGGTTTACTTTGCTTTTACTGCAGAGATAATGTACAGGGGAGTTATATAAGTTATGCATTGAGTACATTTCTTTTGAACAGTTTCATGTCTTTCCTCATTTTCTCCTGTTTTTGTCCCTTTTGACTACAAGTTTTAGAGTTCATTTCCAACATTTTGTCTAGCAAGTATCACTACTGAATTAGTTCACTCTTTGTCCCATCATCTCTGTGCTTCCCCCCCCCAAAGCAGATAAACTTATAATTAAGACAAAAATATAGAAATCAAAAACAGTGAGAAAAGAGGAAAAACAGGAGGGGGGAAAAGCCCACAAACAGTAAAAAATTAAAAAAACTTCATTTTGGGTAGGAGTTTGGCCTAGTGGTAAAATGCTTGCCTAGCATGAACAAAGGCCCAGGTTTAATTTTTCAGTACCAGATACACAGGAAAAAAAGCCAAAATGGTGTCAAGGGTCAAGTGCCAGAGTGCTAGCCTTGAGAAAGCACAAGGACAGTGCTCAGGCTCTGAGTCTGAGACCCAGGACTGGCAAAAACAAAAAAAAACTTCATTTCTGTTTCTTGGAGTCATTTTGAAAAACATGAAATGATATGATTACATGCGCCTAGATATTGAGCCCTTGTGATTCTCTCCTAAGAATATCCTCATTTGTTCCCACTGTGTGGATGTTTAGAGTCCTATTTAATTAATCATGTGCAAGTATAATTTTTTTGTTTTTCCTATCCATTGGGTTTACTTCTAAATTTACAGGCATATTCTGATGTTACAAATGAGGGAAAACACCAGGCATGGTGGCTCATGCCTGTAAATCTAGCTATTCAGGAGACTGAGATCAGAAAATCAACGTTCAAAGCCAGCCTGAGCACAAAAGGAAAGAGACTCTTATCTCCCATTAACCGCTAGAAAATGGGAAGTGGGGCTTTGCTCAAGTGTAGGGTGGTAGCCTTGAGCTGAAGAGCTCAGTGAAAACGCCCAGGCTCAGGAATAGAGTGATGGCCTTGAGTTGAAGAGCTCAGGGACAGCACCTAGGCTGAGTTCAAGCCCCATGACCCACAAAAATAAAGAAAAAGGAACCATGAAGCCTATGCTTCTTTGGGTCTGGCTTACTTTGTTTAATATAATTTTCCCTAGTCTTTCCATTTCCTTACAAATGGGGCAATGTCATCCTTTCTAATTGAAGCATAGAATTCCATTGTGTATATACACATATACCATATTTTCTTGATCCATTCATCCACTGAGGGGCATCTGGATTGATTCTATATCTTGGCTATAGTAAACCTTTACATGGTTGTGCTGGTGGCTTTAGTACAGCCTGGTTATAGTCATTTGGGTAAAATATCCAGGAATGAGATTGCTGGGTCATAAGGAAGTTCTATGTTTAGTCTTTTGAGGAATCTCCATATTGCTTTCTCAAGTGGCTGATCAAGTTTACATTCCCACAGTGTAGTAATGTTTCCCTTTTGGCCACATCCCCACCAATATCCGTTATAATTTGTTTTCTTGATAATAGCCATTCTAACTGGAGTGAGATAAATTCTCAAGGTGGTTTTTATTGACAAATGTTTTATGGCCGAAGATGGAGAACATTTATTTGTGCATTTATTGCCTCTTCTTATTTCTTCATCACAGAAATCTCTCTTTAAATGTTGAGCCCACTTATTAACCAGGTGCTTGTTGTTGTTCTTTTAAGGACTTGTTTTCATTTTTTTTGCCAGTCCTGGGACCAGAACTCAGGACCTGGCCACTGTCCCTGAGCTTCTTTTGCTTAAACATAGCATTCGGCCACTTGAACCACAGTACCACTTCTTGGCTTTTTCTGTGTATGTGGTACTAAGGAATTGAACCCAAGCTTGGTGCATGCTAGGCAATCACTCTACCACTAGGCCAAACTCCTGGCACTTTCAAGAATTTCTTTGGGGGTGGATTAATTTTTTAGCTTTAAGAATATTTTAGATTCTTGTCTAATGTATAGCTAGTAAAATCTTTTCCCATTCTCTTGGCTTTCTAGTTGTCTTGCTATCACCCAATCAAGAAGACACACACACAAATGAGCAACAAGAAAACCAACAACATAACCAAATGTAACCTATATTGTCACCAGCTTTCTGCCTTGTAGAGTCTCTTCAGGGCTCTTTTAATGTCCCTGTTCCTCAAGCTGTAGATGAAGGGGTTCAGAAGGGGAGTGACCACTGTGTACATTGCTGAGGGCACTGCAATATTCCTGGGAGAATGTGACACAGCAGATCCAATGTAGAGTCCAATTCCTGTCCCAAAGAATAAGCAGACCACAGACAGGTGAGAGCCACAGGTGGAGAAGGGTTTGTACTTCCCTCCTGATGTTGGAATTCTCAGTAGTGAGGTAGTAATTTTATAATAAGAGAAAAGAGTCCCTAAGGTGGGAAAGAAACCAAATAATGTACCTATAAAATATTTAATGATGTTATCTGTGAAGCTGTGAACACAGGCAAGATCCAGGACTTGAGAAGGGTCACAGAAAAAATTCGGGATTTCCACCTCTCTGAAAATGGTGATCTGTAATGCCATCAACACATGAAGTTGAGATTCCAAGATGCTGGCTACAAATGATATCAGAACCAAGGAGACACAGAGACGAGGGTTCATGATGAGTAGGTAATTCAGGGGGTGACAGATGGCCACAATGAGGTCATAGGCCATCACAGTAAGAAGCAAAACTTCCATACTGCCAAAAATGAGAAAAACAGATATCTGGGTGAGGCAGCCCACATAGGAGATGGCTCTGCTGTGACTCTGAATGTCCACCAACATCTTGGGGACTGTGGTAGAGGTGATGCCAATGTCAACACAAGACAAGATGGAGAGGAAGAAGTACATGGGAGTGTGGAGGTGGGGATCAGTGGTGACAGCCAGGAAGATGAGCAGATTTCCAAGCACAGTGATCAGGTACATGGACAGGAAGAGCCCAAAGAGCATAGGTTGTAGCTCAAGGTCATCTGAGAGTCCCAGGAGATAAAATTCTGAGATGTGTGTTAGATTACGCAGCCCTATATTTATTGGACACCTTTGATGTAAAAAAGAGAGCAATAACTACTGAAGAACTCAGAATTCAGCAATAATTCTGAATTCAAGTGTTTTCGTTGAGGACTCTTTTGAGTCCATCAATAATTGTTTCCATGTCATCTACCCAGTCATCCTGGATTTCTTCTTTCTCATATGCCCCTTTTATAAATGCATTTTAGATACTCAACTACGTTAGAACCTTACAGGAAGTGCTTTCTTATCACAGAAAATACAGCATATTCTTGTAAGATTATTACAAGATATTCCACAGTGGTCTTCTTTCTTTGTGAGATTCATTCTCATACATTCTATAAAGAAACATTCTTCCTGGACATGGTGGCCCACACCTGTAATCCTAGCTACTCAGAGGCTGAGATCCTACAATCATGGTTCAAAGCCAGCCCGGGTGCTAAAGTCCATGAGACTCTTATCTCCAATTAACCACCAGAAAACCAGAAGTGTCACTGTGGCTCGGGGGGAGGGCTACACCCTTAAGCTGAAGAGCTCAGAGACAGTGCCCAGGCCCAGACTTCAAGTCTCCCAACCAACAAAAAGAAAGAAAGAAACATTCCTACAAACTTTATTTTATCGTAAAGAAATACTAAAGTCATGAATAGTGAAACTTCTAGACATATGCTACTTAAAACACTTCATAAAACATACAGAACTGAATTATCAAACATTAATTTCATATAAACAAATCAGTTCTAGAAAATATTGTACAGCACCTGTTATCGCCCAGGAAATTTCTTCCTCATTCTTTCATTTACTAATTTCCATCTTGATATTCTGTGTGTGTGTGTGTGTGTGTGTGTGTGTGTGTGTGTGTGTGTGTGTGTGTGGTGTGTGTGTGTGTGTGTGTGTGTAAAAGAGAGAGAGAGAGAGAGAGAGAGAGAGAGAGAGAGAGAGAGAGAGAAAAACAGAGAGACAGATACAGAGACAGTGAGTCCTAGCATTTGAATCTTTTCTTCCTGCCCAAAGTAGTGCTCTTCCACTTGAGCCACAGCTCTAGCTTTTTTGGGAGTTCAATATCTGTTGTGTAATTGAGAAATGAAAACAATGTTTTTCCATAAACAATCAGGTCTTCATTTCTTTGTAGACAGATATAATCGACATTGTGCCAATCTGATGCACAGCTCTACTTTTGACTTTCAAGTGACTAAATGGAGATAAGAGCCTCTGGGGTTCTGCTACCTGGGCTGGCTTTGAACTTGAATCCTCAGAACCTCTCTCAGCCTCTTCAGCAGCTAGGATTGCAGGGGTAAGCCACCAGCACTGGGAATAAAGTATACATTTTTAACTCTTTGAATTTTTCTGAACATGACTAAATCAATACCTGATGTTATAGCTACTTTTCCCTAAACCAATTTCAGGAATTTAGGAGTATGTTGATATGAGCAATGGTGGTTGACATTTAGTCCTTCCTGTTCTGCCATTGATCGAACCTTGCACTTCCTGTACTGATTTCAAGCCATGACTCCTGCTTTTCTGTTTTGTGACCAATTAGGAATCTCCCAAAGAAGAAATCAGCATCCTCTTCTTGGATGTCAGAGAGAAGCAAGACAGATGCTCTTGTTTCCACTGTGTGCCTATCAAAGTCTTTAACAAATCCCACTTTCCAAAATTTGATATTCTGTGTCAATAGACAAACAGAAATATGGCTTCACAGTTTTCTTTTTTTAACCTTACCATCTACCCCAGCTTCTAAAAGAGTAGTGTGTTCAAGCTGGGCACAGTGGCTCCCACCTGTGATCCTAGCTACTCAGAAGGTTGAGATCTGAGGATCACAGTTCAAAGGCAGCCTAGGCTTGAAAGTCCCTGAGACTCTTAGCTCCAATTAGCCACTAAAAAAACCCCAGAAATGACACTGTGGCTTAAGGGCAGTAGCCTTGAGCTGAAGAGCTCAGGGACAGCACCCAGGCCCAGAGTTCAAGCCTCATGACTGACAAAAAGAAAAAAGAAAGAATAATGTGTTCAATCATATTCTATTAGGAAACATTTTCAACTACAGGAAAAACAAAACACAGTAGAAAGCTTTGAAGTCAGATTTCTGTAATCTTCAGCAGAACAAAAGTTCTAAGAAAGTTCTCATTACTGCTATTCCTCATCCTCCTCCAGTTGCATATTGCAATTGCTGGCTTGTCCTTGTTATGTAGAAATAATTGTTCTGCTCTCTAGTTAAGGACACAAGACAGAATTGTGTTTCTCTATAGGAATGAAACCTCTGGATCACCAGGAAAGTTATACAAACCATGCTTGCATATTTACTGTGATATCACTCTCTACCTACTGGGTTGAACTGCTTCTCTGTTGGGTCATGGTCATGAAGTACAGATCAAAAGATCCCTGTGTGCCTGAAGTATAATAAAATCTCAGCCCCACTCCTCACAATCAATCTTACGTAGGTTGACATAGGAGAAATTCCAGCTGTAGAATAATATAACATTGGAGATATTTATGGAGATGTCAGAGGACAGGCTGATAATCGGCTTTCCTTTGATCTTAGATGCTTAATTCCCAGAGGTCACATTTAAACAGATTGTTTCTAGGCACACAAATCTCTATAGACTCACTAAAGTGGAAAGAATGTCCAAAAGAATAGATTTGAGGCTCTTCCTCTGATAAGAAAAGCTTGTGTGTTCTATACATAGATGAGAGGATGAAAAGTATGGTTAAGAATGGAAGATGCAGGAATGCAGTGGTGTATTGTAAGGCCTTAGAACAGCTCCTAGACATTTTAACCAAAGAAATACATAGAGGTAGGAAGATGGCGCCGAGACAGTAGGGACGCTGACTAGCTCTCTGTCACAAAAAGAGAGAACCAGGGAGTCCCACGAGCCAATTATCTTAAATCCACAACAACAAACTCAAAAAGCAATGGAGAAGGACTCAAACCGGAAAAGAAATCCAGAAAAAGCTTACATTCAACTTTCTCAAAGAATCGGATCGCGAGAACCGCTCCGCCACCCCTCCCCACAGGCTCCAAGCCATGAAAAGCTGCAGCAGAGGGTTCTGGGCTGGGCAGCCCGACTGCTGCAGAAACCACCACAGGACCAGGCCAGAGAGCTACAGAAGCAGTGGAACCCAGATGGAGAACCAGAACAGCAAGCAGCGGAACCAAGACAAGGAACACAGGTGGCTGAGGAGACCCGAGGGGAGTGAAAGACTCCCCACCACCGTGGACCACCCACAGATGGAACACGTGTATTGCGTGAGCAATACAGCGGGTTCCCAAACACATCGGGAAAGCAGAGCGGGTGCCAAGCAATAGAACTTAACTCAGACCCCTCCAACCCACCCGAGAAGACTGGCAGGAGCAGGGGGGCAAGGAATTTAGAATCCTGTCCCTTCCCTCAACAGCCCCTTCCTCCAGGCCATTAACTGAAAATTGACAGGCAGGCTACCTAAGACCCAGCACCCCACAAAGGGAAGGGGAGCTGTCCCAACTCCCACCCACCCAACGGGGTCAACTCCCAGCACTCTGACTGAAGACTGACAGGCAGGCAGAACCTAAGTCTCAGCAGCGCACCAGGCTGTCCCAGCTCCCACCTGACAACCAGGCTCCTCTTAGGTCAGTTATCCTTACGCTATACCTTTTCTACATTACTATAATATTCATAAACTCCTACATTAATCCTCTTGTACTTCCCCTGACCTCTCTCATTCTATTTTTCTATCTCTGGTCCTCTGTTCGTCTTTCAACCCTTATAATGCATGGATCTACACTTGATGGCTATTGAGTAATACTGTGTATCTAGGTGTTTAATTATTCTCTAGGGTCAGAGGGACTTAAAGACAGTAGAGATTCGATTGAGAGGCTTATTGTTTTGGGTATAAGTCGATTATTAGTGGTTATATTAGACTGGTCTGTAAGTGCACAAAAAGAAAGAGTGATAAAACCAATCAAAAACTGTGAACATCTAGTGTCTGCCAGCTACAGAGGTCTAGGTTGGACATACCTGAAAAACTCCCATTTTCAAATGGGTAGAACAAGTAACTCAAGAAAAATGTCAAATCAAGAAACAACATCCCCCACCCAATCTAAACAGACAATGGAACAGTCACTGACAAACCTAGAGGAGAGTCTTCCAAGTGCTATGCAAATGCAATTGATAAACGTCATTAATGAAAAATGTGAAAATATAAAGAAAGAGATAAGGGAGGAAGCCATAGGTAAACAAGAGGAAACCATAAACAAGGTGGTAAGTGAAAAACAAGAAGCCATAAAGGAGGCCATAATAAACGTTTTTCAAAGAAAGATGGATGAATTCATAGAATCCACAAACAAAAAGGGGACCAAACTCCAGCAAATGTCCAAAGAAAATAAAGCTACTGAGCTAACCACTCATATGGAAATCAAGGAGCTAAAGAAATCCATACATGATCTAAAAGAAGAGATGCAAGTCATCAACAATGAGCAATTAGAAGCAAGGGAGATGAAAAATAAAGTAGATAGCTTTGATAGCATGTTAGACAATGCAGAGGAGAGAATTTCCAGAGCTGAAGATAATTTAGTTAATATAGAGAAAGCACAGAAAATGAGTCAATCCAAATCTAGGAAATGTGAGAGAGCACTTCAAGAGGTCCAAGATACAATTAGGAAGCCTAATTTAAGGCAAATTGGTATTGAGGAGGGTCTGGAGAAAGAGGTCAATGGTACTGGAAATATACTTCAGGGAATCATCTCAGAGAATTTCCCAAATACCCAGCAGGACAGGCCCATCCAGATACAAGAAGCTTGTAGAACTCCAAACAGACCTGACCAGAAAACAACATCCCACTGCCACATTGTATTCCGAACTGGATCAATAGAAACCAAAGAAAGGATCCTAAAGGCAGCCAGGGAAAAGGGATCAATAACCTATAAAGGCAAACAAATAAGAATAACTCCAGATTTCTCAGCAGAGACCATGCAAGCAAGAAGTGACTGGAAGTATATATGTGATGCCTTGAAGTCAAATAACTACCAACCAAGAATACTGTACCCAGCTAAGCTCTCATTCATAACTGAGGGAACAATAAAAACATTCCATTCCAGGGAAAAGCTGCAACAATATGTCGCAACAAAACCAACACTACAGAGATTTCTCAAAGATGTTCTATACATAGAAAACCAAAATAAATGCAATATAGGGAAAGAAATGGCACCTAAACAGCATACCATCTAAGGACCACAAGAACTCTCAAGACACAGGCCCTAATAAAAGCTTTTAAAAATGGTAGGACCTAATAAATATCTCTCAATCCTAACTCTCAATATCAATGGACTTAACTCTCCAATTAAACGGCATGGTCTGTCTAGTTGTATCAAAAAGCAAGAGCCACCGTTCTGCTGTCTTCAAGAGACACATCTTACCCAAAAAAACAATCATCTTTTGAAAGTGAGAGGTTGGAATAAACTCTATCAAGCTAACGGCCCCCATAAACAGGCTGGAGTTGCCATCCTCATATCAGATAAAATAGACTTCAAACTAAAATTAGTAAGAAAAGACAAAGAAGGTAACAACATACCACTAAAGGGATCTTTTCTCCAGGAAGACATAATGATCCTAAATATTTACACACCCAATCCCGGAGCTCCAAACTTCATCAAGCAAACTTTACTTACACTGAAACCATACATAGATCGAAACACAGTGATTGTTGGTGACTTTAACACACCACTCTCACCTATGGACAGATCAACAAGGCAAAAACTCAACAGAGAAACCTTAGAACTGAACAACTATATAGACCAACTAGATATAACAGGCATCTGGGGAATATTCCACCCAGCAACAACACAATATACATTTTTCTCAGCAGCACATGGAACATTTTCCAAAATAGATCATATTTTAGGGCCTAAAACAAACCTGGACAGATTCAGAAACACTGAAATTATTCCATGCACTCTCTCAGACCACAAAGGCATCAAATTGGAACTGAAAACACATCTACACCAATGAAAACCCTGTAACTCATAGAGACTAAACAACATATTGTTGAATCACCAATGGATCATCGAAGAGATCAGAACAGGAATCCAACAGTTTATGAAGTTTAACAATAAGGAGCACACAAAATACCAACTCCTTTGGGACACAGCAAAGGCAGAACTCAGAGGAAAATTTATAGTGCTGAGTGCCTACAACAACAAGTTGGAAAAATTGCAAACCAACAAGTTAATGTCTCACCTTAAGCTCCTGGAAAAAGAGCAACAAACCAACCCTAATCCCAGTAGAAGAAAGCAAATTATTAAAATCAAAGCAGAATTAAATGATTTGGAATCCAAAAAAACTATAGAAAGAATCAACTAAACAAGGAGTTGGTGCGTTAAAAGAATTAACAAAATTGACAAGCCCTTTGCAAATCTTACCAAAAAAAGAACAGAGCATATCGAAATAAACAAAATCGCAGATGAAAATGGTAATATCACAACAGTAATTACCAAGATCCAGAGGATCATGAGGGAATACTTCTCAAACCTTTACACCAACAAATTTGAGAATCTAGATGAAATGCATGAATTCCTAGCCAATATTAATATACACACCCTGAACCAGGAAGAACTAACCCAAATCAACAGGCCTATTTCAAGCTCTGAAATAGAAATGGCAATTAGAGAACTTCCACCTAAGAGAAGCACAGGGCCATATGGATTCACAGCTAAATTCTATAAGGTCTTCAAAGCAGAGCTCACACCAATACTCCTCAAGATCTTCAAAGAAATTGAAAATGAAGTCTCTTTACCAAACTCATTCTATGAAGCCAGTATAACCCTCATTCCCAAACCAGACAGAGATTCATCAAAGAAAGAGAACTATAGACCTATTTCTTTGATGAACATCAATGCAAAACTTGTCAGCAAAATACTGGCCAACCCTCTACAACAACTCATCAAAAAAATTATACACTATGATCAAAGTGGATTCAACACAGGGACGCAAAGCTTGTTCAACATATGCAAATCAATTAATATAACTCAACATATCATCAAGAGCAAGGACAAAAATCACATGATTGTCTCAATAGATGCGCAAAAGGCATTTGACAAGATCCAACACCTCTTTATGTTAAAACCTCTGGAGAAACTAGGAATCCATGGAACATTCCTCAATATAATAAAGGCTGTGTATGACAAACCCACTGCCAGTATTACACTTAATGGTGAAAACCTAAAGCCATTCCCTCTGAAATCAGGAATGAGACAAGGATGCCCACTCTCTCCACTCCTCTTTAACATAGTATTAGAATTCCTGGCCAGTGCAATAAAGCAAGAAGCAAGCATAAAGGGGATACAAGAAGGGAAAGAGGAAGTAAAACTATCCCTCGTTGCAGATGACATGGTTTTATATTTAAAGAATCCTATAGACTCTACTCCCAACTCCTTGAGCTGATTCAAACTTTGGAAGGGGAGCAGGCTATAAAACTAACCCTCAAAAATCAACTGCCTTCCTCTACACCAGCAGTGAGAGGAACGAGGCAATATTCAGGAAAGCAACTCTTTTCACAATAGCCTCAAAGAAAATAAAGTACCTAGGAATTAGCTTAACTAAGAATGTAAAGGATCTTTTTGATGAAAAATTTAAAACCCTAAAAAAGGAAATTAAAGCAGAACTAAGGAAATGGAAAAACCTCCCATGCTCCTGGATTGGAAGAATCAACATTCTGAAAATGACAGTCTTACCAAGGGCTATCTACAAATTCAACGCAATACCCATCAATATCCCAATGGCATTTTTAAAAGCAATAGAAGAGGCGATTCAAAATTTCATATTGAATAATAAAAGACCCCCTATAGCCAAAACACTTCTTAGCAGAAGAACAGCACTGGAGGAATTTTAATTCCAAACTCTAGATTCTATTACAGAGCTATAATTCTCAAAACAGCTTGGTACTGGCACAAAAGAGGCCTGAAGACCAAGGGAATAGAACGGAGGTCCCAGATATTAAACCACAGACCTATGGCCACCTAATCTTTGACAAGGGAGCCAAAAAAATAGAATGGAAGAAGACAGCCTCTTCAACAAGTGGTGCTGGCAGAACTGGTTAAGTACGTGCAGAAAACTAAAGCTGGATCCTTCTTTGTCACCCTGCACTAGAATTAACTCCAAATGGATCAAAGACCTGGATACCTCCAGGTCATACTGAAAACTCCAGCTGTCACAGTGAAAACTTTACAGGAAGGAATAGGAGATACACTAGGCCTCCTTGGCACAGGTCAAAACTTTCTTAATAAGGACCAAGAATCACAACAAATCAGAGAAAGGCTGGATAAGTGGGACGGCAGTAAACTGCAGAGGTTTTGTACGACAAAGGACATAGCTAGTAAATTAATTAGGAATCCTACACAGTGGGAGAAGATCTTCACCAACCAAACAATGGACAAAGGCCTCATATCTAAAATATATCAACAACTCAAAAAATTGAATCACTCCAAAAGGAATCTCCAAAGGAACAACCATCCCATTAAAAAAAATAGGCCAAAGACTTAAAGAGAGTCTTCTCTGAAGAAGAAACAAAAATGGCTATAGTCACATGAAGAAATGCTCAACATTTCTGGTCAGAAAGGAATGCAAATCAAAACAACTGTAAGATTCCACCTCACTCCAGTTCGAATGGCTAGGATCAAGAAAAGGAATAATAACAGATGCTGGAGGGGATGTGGCCAGGGGGGATCACTACTACAATGTTGGTGCGAGTGCAAACTCATTCAACCACTATGGAAAGCAGTGTGGCAGTGCCTCAAAAGGCTAAAAATAGAACTCCTTTATGACCCAGTAATTCCACTACTTGGCATTTACCCAACCATCCAAAATCTAGGGCATACAAAATCCACTAGCACAAGGATGTCCATTGCAACACTATTCACCATAGCAAAGATATGGAACCAACCTAGATGTCCCTCAGTTGATGAGTGGATCAACAAGTTGTGGTATTTGTACACAGTGGAATTCTATGCTGCTGTCAGAAATGGAAAGACTTAGAAAAAATCATATTAAGTGAAGTAAGCCAGACTCAAAGGTACTTTGGCTCAATGGTTTCTCTCATTTGTCATAATCAGTAGAAACCTTGGGCTCTACTAGCAGAGATCTGCAATAGAGGAAAATCTTGATACATAAGGCCATATAGTATGAAGCCAATTGAAAGGACCTTCAGGATATTGAAACAAAAGCCATATAACAAATGATTGCTGTCCATAATGTACTATGTTATCTCTCATCTCCTTTGCTGTCCCTTGGGTATCTCATATTGTTACAGTATCTCACTTTGTTATCTGATATATTGAATTTATTTGTATTTGGTCGTTTGAAATTTGATAGGGAAGGGGGGAAAACCAAGACGTGTGGGGGGGTGGTGCGAGGGTAATGGGTACCAAGACATGTCAAAGGGTATCAATGTATGTGAATTAATGCACCTGCTATCTGGCAAATATCATGTAACCTTTTATTAATTACAATAAAAAAACTGAGCCCTGAAGCCAGGCTCTGGTGACCCACTTTGTAATCCTAGCTACTCAGGAGCTGAGATCCGAAGATCATGGTTCAAAGCCACCTTGGCATGAAGTCTGTGGATGCTTATCTCCAATTAAACATCAGAAACCATACGTGGCACTGTGGTTCAAGGAGTAGTGTTGTAGCCTTGAACTGAAGGCTCAGGAACAGCCCTCAGACTCTGAGTTCAAAAAGAAAAATCCAAACTGATCTCAGAGATAATCACATGGCATTCTGTCAACCATGGCTCACTGTTGTGTGGTGTCCCTGTCACAGACAGCAGCAGCAGCCTCCACCACCTCCTCCATCTCATCTTCGTCATCATCTTATCATCATCATCATCATCATCATCATCATCATCATCATCATCATCATTATCATCCAGATCCTCTCAGTAAAGCCGTCCTCATGGTCCACAAAACACACCTCCAAATCCCTTCTCCATCCACCCTCAGCACTCACTCATTGAAGCTGCCTCTCTCTTCAGCCATGATCCAGGTGGACAGGTCTGAGGACCCCAGACCTGCTGTGTAGCACCAGTTCAGCCTCTGTCCTCAGAGTGGATGTGAAGACACCATGGAAGCAGAGCTGGGGGATGCTGACAAGGAGGAGGCAGGTCCTGCAGGCAGGAGAGTGAAGGGCAGGGAGCACAGTCTCCCCCTCCAATTCTAGGTGGCCTTGTAGGACTGAGGCCCACAGCTCCAAATTAGCCAAGTTGAACACATCAATGACCAAGTCTCTGTGGACATTTCAAGCGAGAGCTGAGAGGACCTAAAGGAAATCCATGCTGATTCAAGTCTCTCTGTCTATGCAGATGATTAATACACTAAAACTTCTATCACTTATGCTTATCTGATGGAGAGATGGCATGGACTTTTCACATTCCTTATAATTGATCTCCAAACTGTGGTGACTTTTATGAATTTTCATTGTTCTCTATCTATACCATATATCTTCAGAATTATTATGGTTCCAACTTCAAAGTTTACATCTTTTCTAATTTTATTTTGTTTTATTATTCATATAAACATTTAATCAAACATTTTCTTTTCTTCCCACCCCCAAATGCCTACAGAAAACATTCCGTGATTTAAGGATATGTAAACACTGAAGCAGTATAAACCCTGAAATTACAAATACAATAAAGACAACGAGTTGAGAAATTGGGTATTAATTTTCCAGGTCTGTCTATTCCCTTACAAACAGTGCAATATATTTTTTTCTGATGGGTGTATACAATTTCACTGTGTTTATAGACCACATTTTCTTGATTCATTTATCTACCGGGGGGTATCTCCGTTGATTGCATATCTTGGATATGTAAACAATGCTTCAATGAAAATGGTGGTATTGACAGTTACAGTGGGGAAATGTTTGTAGTGGATTTTTATCAAATGACCCAGAGTGGGAATGCTGGGTCATAGAGAAACTCTGTTCAGTCTTTTAAGGAATCTCCATAGCTTTCCAGAAATTTTACCAACAATATAGGAATGTCCCCTTCTGGCCACATCCCCACCAACATCTGTGATTATCAGTTTTCTTCATAATGGTCATCTAACTGAGGTTTGGTGGAATCTCAAAGTTTTTTGATTTGCATTTTTGTCAGTCCTGGGGCTTGAACTTGGGGCCTGGGCACTGTCCTTAGACACTTTTTAGTACTCTGCAATTTGAGGCACAGTGCCACTTCCAACTTTTTCTGTGTGTATGGTGCCAAGGAATTGAATCCAGGGCTTTCTGCATGGGAGGTGAGCACTCTACCATTAGGCTATACCCACAGCCCCACTTCCTACTTTTTCTGTGCCTGTAGCACTGAGCAGTTGAACTCCGGGCTCTATGCATGCTAGCTAAGGACTCTAATATCAGATTAACATTTGTCCATTGAATAGCATCTTCACCGTTACCATACATCTCCTGTGGTGACTAGTGCAGGAATTCCCTTGGATGTAAGAGATGTTGTGGCAGATCCTAAGCAGATGGCAGGGAAATGAGATAGAGGCTACAACTTTATGCTTCTCACATGAGGAAGGAAAGAAGTTGTTTTCCAATACACAACAAATCTACATAGGGATCTAGAAATGGACATCCTTATGTGTTAGAGAAAGACAACAAGAGTCTGACCTTCAATTAAACACCAAAAAAGTTGAAAGTGTTGCTATGTCGCAATGAAAGGAGGGCCAGCCTTAACAAAAAGAGAAAAAAAATCAGGAACAGGGTAAGATCCACAGTTCAAAACCCAGAAAAAAAAGTATTGCAGTGCTAAATTCCAGAAATCTTAACAGGTTTGGTTTTGAAATCTCACTTTTTAAGATCTCATAATCTCGGTGTCTTCTCTCTTTTCCCTTTTTTCAAAATTGTACTATGGTTAAAAGCTGTACCAGAGGATTCAACTTGTCATGTTTATTTATGAACTCTATGATCAAAGTCATTCATTCCACAGTTCTTCTAGACTCTCTCATGCCCTACACATCTCCTCACTTTGTCTGGTTCCCTTTCCACATATGTACATGAGCAAATGCAGTCATGATATTCTTTTGAACTCAGGGCCTGCGTGCTGTCCCTGATGCTGGTATTGAACAGTGACCCTCAGATCTCAGCCTCCTGAGTAGCTCAGATGACAAGCATAAGCCAGCATCACACAGCTTTATTTCCCTTTAGTGTTTCCTGATGTTTTAACCATTCTGACACATTTTATTTTGTTTATTCCAATTTTAATAAATAATGAATATCCCAACTATGTGTCAAATATACCTGTAGCACCACTATACATTACAACAAATAATAAAAAGAAATTTTTAAAAAGTGGACACAAACAGATCATTTTTGTTTTGGTAGCACTGGTGTTTGAACTCAGGGCTTTCTGATTTCTTGGCAAATGATATATATAACGTGCTTTCTTTGTTTTTAGTAATTTACAGATGGGATCTAGGACTTTTTTGGTTTTTTTTAAAGACGTTATTAATGTTGATTTTTTACATAATATTTTAAATGACAAGTTTAACAAACAAGTGTTCAAGGAGGGAATCTCTATCTACAATCACTGGGACTTAGTATGTAGAACTTAATCAAAATTAGGCTAAGGGTTTGCATGTCATAGAAACATATTAATTTAAGAAATAAGACATTATGTCTATAGAGTCATAGGTTTTTATGTCTATATAGTTATGTTTATATTTCCATTACCATGTCCATAACATTGGGTATGCAAATATTATTGCCTTGCACTCATACTCTTTGGATTTAATAGCCACATATTAGGGATACCATGCGCCTTTTGTTCCTTAGGTCTTGACTTGTTTCACTCAACATGATTCACTCTAGGTTCATCCATTTCCCTGCGAATGCCATTGTTTTATCTTGTCTGTTGGCTATGTAGAATTCCATTGTGTATATATACCACATTTTCTGTATCCATTTATCTGCAGTAGGGCATCTGCATTGTTTCCATCGCCTGGCTATTGCAAATTGTGCAGAGAAGAACATAGCTGAGCAGGTGTCCTTGTAATATCTTGGGTCATGATGTTTAGGATAGATACCCAGAAGTGGTATGGCAGGATTGTGGGGAAGGTCTATTTTCAGTTCTTTAAGAAACCTCCACACTGCTTTCCAGAGTGGCTGAACTCGTCTGCATTCCCACCAGCAGTGTAGTAGGGTTCCTTTTTCTCCACATCCCTACCAGCAACTGTAAAAATATGGAACGCTTCATGAATTTGCACGTCATCCTTGCGCAGGGGCCATGCTAATCTTCTCTGTATAGTTCCAATTTTAGTATATGTGCTGCCGAAACAAGCACGATCTAGGACTTTTTAATGCACAGGTCTGCCCGGATGCTTATATCTCAGGGATGAGCCTAAAACTGCTGGCTCATAAAAGCAAAGTGGTTGATTTTTGTTGTTTGCTTGCTTCTTTGCATCTTGGTTTGTACCATTCCTGGGGTTTGAACTCAGGATGTGGACACTTTCCCTGATATTTTTCCTCAGGGCTATTTTTCTGCTTCTTGAGCCATAGCTTGACTTTTTGCTCTGTGTGTGTGTTGTAATTGAATTTAAAACTCATAGGTGATGATGGGAAGGAAGAACTGGGACAGTGGGAAGGTAGGAATTACCTTATCCAGAATGAAATGCACTCTTTGCCTCACTTATGTAATGATAGCCCATTTATATAAGACCTTTAAAATAACAAATGTCATCAGGGAAAAAATTAAGGCACTAGTTTATAATTTGTAAATTAACTCAAGCTAAAGGGCAGGACGGGATAGCTGGCTACAAAATAACATGTTCTGCCTTCAAAGTCTGTCCAATAGTATTGAGGTAAAATGTACATATTAGAAAATTTGCCACTCAATACTTGCAAAATTCTTTGTTGGGA
Organism: Megascapheus bottae; assembly: GCF_031878675.1. NCBI lineage: Eukaryota > Metazoa > Chordata > Mammalia > Rodentia > Geomyidae > Megascapheus > Megascapheus bottae. The sequence goes on along the minus strand of NC_143509.1, from coordinate 6,657,537 downwards.
CTAACATCTGTAAACATTCATCATTCTTTACAAACTAACAATTTAAACATTACAAAGATATATTCCTCCTTAAGGAATCCATCCTGACATAGCCAGAATGGTTTTCCACTGCTAATGGATTGTACTAATTAAACTAGACACATACAGTATTCAGACAGGTAGAATTTATAGGACTATATGCTGAAGATTCTTGCTTCTGTCAAAACCACATAACAAATGAACTTCCTACCTGCTGGTGTCAGCTCCTGATTTGTACAACCTGCTCAGGGCATTTTTGAGGTCCCTGTTCCTCAGACTGTAGATGAAAGGGTTCAGGAGAGGAATGACCACTGTGCACATTGCTGAGAACACAGCGCTGCTCTTGGGAGAATGTGACACAGCTGACTCAAAGTAGACACCAAATGCTGTCCCATAGAATAAGCAGACCACAGACGGGTGAGAGCCACATGTGAAGAAGGCTTTTTACTTCCCGCTTGAAGACGACATTCTCAGTACAGAAGAAATAATCTTGTAGTAAGAGAAAAGGATCCCTAAGACAGGAAGGAAAGCGTACATGGTACCAATAATGTATTTAAAAAATCATTTGTGAATGTATGCTCACAGGAAAGATCCAGCACTTGAGAAGGATCACAGAAAAAACTTGGGATTTCCAAATGCTTGAAATCGGTCACCTATAACACCATCCACACATGGAGTTGTCCTTCCAAGGTTCTGGTGACAAATGACAGCAGAATCAAGAAGACACAGAGACAAGGATTCATGATGAGTGGGTAATTCAGGGGGTGACAGATGGCCACAAAGCGGTCATAGGCCATGGCAGTAAGAAGCAAACCATCCATACAACCAAAAATGAGAAAAATAGACATCTGTGTGAGGCAGCCTGCATATGAGATAGTTCTGCTGTGTGTGTGGATGTCCACCAGCATCTTGGGGACTGTGGTGGAGATGAAGCCAATGTCAGCTAAGGACAGGTTGGAGCAGAAGAAGTACATGGGGATGTGGAGGTGGGGGTCAGAGGTGACAGCCATGATGATGAGCAGATTTCCGACCACAGTGATCAGGTACATAGACAGGAAGAGCCCAAAGAGCATGGGTTGTAGCTCAGGGTCATCTGAGAGTCACAGGAGGTAAAATTCTGAGATGTGTGTTAGATTACACATCTCTGCATTAGTTGGAGATCTTTGGTATAAAGAGAGAGCAATACTTAATGAAGAAGTCAGAATTCAACAATCATTCTAAACTCAAATATGCACAGTTCATAACAACATTCTGGCCGATACTTTTCAGTTATCACAAACCCAATCATCCTAGATTTTTTTCTTTCTCATTGATTCCCTTTCATATATTCATTTTAAATACTCAACTGTGTTAGGACACTATAGGCAGTGTTTTCTGATCACAGGAAATACAGCTTATTCTTTATTACAGTCTACTTCACAGGTGTGATTTTTTTAAACTGTGAAATTCATTTTCATCCATTCTGTAAAGAAGCATGCCTACATGCTTCATTTTATGATACGGAAATAGTGAATACGGCCATGGTGAAAAATTCAAATTGTCCTACCTATGAAAACTCTGTAAAATATACAGAGCTGCATGATCCAAAGCAATTTCTCATCGAGAGTCCAGGACTAGAAAATCCTTTACCGTGCCTGCAATACCCCAGGAGATTTCTTCATCCTTGCTTTTTTTCTAAGTTTCATCTTTGTTTCCCTCCATCCCCCCTTTTTCTCTCTCTCTTTCTCTGTCTCTGTCTCTGTCTGTCTTTCTCTGTCTCTGTTGCTCTGTCTCTGTTTCTGTCTCTCTGTCTCTGTCTCTCTGTGTCTGTCTCTGTGTCTCTGTCTCTGTCTCTGTCTCTCTCTCTCCCTCTTTCTGACTTTGTGTCCGTGTGTGTCCAAGGATTCTGACTTTGGGCCTGCGTACTGACCTTGAGGCTTTTCTGCTCAAAGGAAAGCTCAAACACTTGAGTAAGAAACTCCACTTTTGGCTTCCTGGTAGCTAATTGGAGATGAGAGCTCACAGGTTTTGCTGCTCACGCTGGCTCTGAACCTCTATCCACAGAACTCAGCCTGTTGAGTAGCTAGGATTCCAGGTATGAGGCACCAGGGCTTGGACTGTAGCATAATTTCAAAAAAAAACACGAACTCTTCAGTCTCCTACATATAAATAAATTAAGATCTCCAATATGACATCTATTTCTTCCTGAAGTAATTTCAGGAATTGAGGAATTTTCTGACAGTGGAGCAAGGGATTCGTTGGATGTAGGCATTGTTGATTGACATTTAGTTACTGGGTTTCTTCCTTTTCAATCATCTATCAGATTATTGCACTTCCTATACTGGTTGCTAGCTGTGACCCCGGTGGCTGTTTTGTGATCAGCCAATAATCCCCTAGAGAAGAAATTAGTGTTCTCTTTCTGGAAATCAGAGAGAAATGAGACAGATGTTCAGATTCTCACTGGGGGACTAACAAAGCCTATCACACCACTTTCCAGTATTTAATATTCAGTGACAATAAACAAATAGAAAGTTAGATTCACACTGGTTTTTTATCTAACCATCTACCACCACTTCCATATGAATTGAGTGTTCAGTCATATCCTGTTAGATAACTAGACAGACTGCAGTAAACAATAATAAATTTTAAGTAAGAATCCTGTGACATTCTACAGAACAGATTAATAATTTTTACATTCTTCACTACTGTTATTCCCGAGACTCTTCTAACAGGATACCAAATTACTGGCTTGTCTTCATTATATTCAAGCAGTCCTTGCAGCTGTTCGCTCTTTAGTTAGGAAACAAAGCATTTGACTGTATTTCTTGACAAGAAGGAAAACTCTAAATCACCAGGAATCTTGCAGAAAGCACGCTTGTCTGAATTGTGTGGTACACTCACTCCACACTTGGTTGTGTTGCTTCTCTGTTGGGTCATGTCCATGAAGTACAGATGAAAAAATTGTTTCATGCCTGAAGTGTATGAAAACCTCAGGCTCAATCCTCACAGTGGATCATGAGTAGGGCAACACAGGAGAATTTCCAACTGGGGCTAATATTGCATTGGAGATATTTAGGGAGATGTCAGGGGACTTGCTGGTAACAGGCTCTTCTATGATTGTGGATGCCCAATTCACAGAGCTCACAATTTGTCAAACTGATGCCGAACAAATCATCTCTAGGCAGCCCATAACATGGAGGGTGGTGAGGGAGAACAAATGCCTAAAAGTATAGATTTGAAGCATGTCCTTTGGTAAACAAAACTGGTCTGTCTCTGCAAAGATGACAAGATGAACAGTATGGGTAATTATAGACTATACAGGAAGGCTATTCCACATTGCAAACCCTTTGGACAGTTCCCAGACAGTTCATAAAGGAAATATCTAGAATATCAGTGTCTTGAATGGGTGACTAGCAGGAAGGAATAAATCACATGGAATCATTGAACAGACAGTGAGAGAATTTTGTCACCATACTCAATGTGCATGTATAAAAGGAAGTGTGGATATTAATGTAGCAAGTGGGGGAGGGAGAGAGGGTGTATTTTGGAAGGTGTGATTGGGTTTAAGATTCGTTGTACATGTACATGAATGTCTTAAATGGAAAGTTCTGTTTACAAACAAGTGAAGAATTAATATCTCCAAAACGAGGCTGCACGCGGGCTCACATGTGTGATCCTAGCACTCAGAGTGCTGTGAGTGAAAGATCAGTTTTTTTTAATTAAAGAATTTATTAACATTGATTTTTACATCATATTTCAAATAACAAGTTTAACAAACAAATGTTCAAGAAGGGAATCTCTATATACAATCACTGGGACTTAGTTTTTAGAATTTAATCAAAATTAGGCTAAGGGTTTGTATGTCATAGAAACATATTAATTTATGAAATAAAACATTATGTCTATAAAGTCATAGGTTTTTATGTCTATAAAGTTATGTTTATATTTCCATTACCATGTCCATAGCATTGGGTATGCAAATATTGTGTCCTTGCTCTTCTACTCTTTGAATCTAATAGCCACATATTTAGGACACCATGCAGCTTTTATTCTTTTGGTCTTCACTTGTCTCACTCAACATGATTCTCTCTAGATTCATCCACTTCCCTGTGAATGCCATTATTTTATTCTGTCTGTTGGCTATGTAGAATTCCATTGTATGCATACATATATATATATCACATTTTCTATATCCATTCATCCGCAGTAGGACATCTGGATTGTTTCCATCAGCTGGCTCTTGTGAATAGTGTAGAGATAAACATAGCTGAGCAGGTGTCCTTATCATATCGGGTTATGATGTTCAGTGTAGATGCCCAGAAGTGGAATGGGAGGATTATAGGGAAGGTCTGTTTTCAGTTCTTTAAGAAACTTCCACAGTACTTTCCAGAGTGGCTGAACTAATTAACAATCCCACCAGCAGTGGAGGAGGGTTCCTTTTTCTCCACAACCCCGCCAGCAACTGTCATTGTCTGAGTACAAAATCTTGGCCATTCTTGTTGTGGTAAGGTGGTATCATAGGGTTGTTTTTATTTGCATTTCCTTTATGACCAGGGATGATTAACATTTTATCATATGCTTTTCTGCATTTTAATCTCTTCTTATGAGAAGTCTCTCTTTAGTTCCCTTGCCCATTTGGTGAATGGTTTGTTGGGTTTGGGGGGATTAGTTTCTTGAGTTCCCTGTAGATACTGGATATTAAGCATTTGCCAATTATATTATTGGTAAATGTTTTTTCCCAGTTGGTTGGATATCTCTCTACTTTTGCGACTATACTTTTATCTATACAGAAATTTTATTTTTTATTTGCACTCCTTTTTTCCATATATTTTTATTGTAATTAATAGAAGGGTTACATTACATTCATCTGATGGAAGGTGAATTACTTCACATACATTGATACCCTTTCTCATGTCTTGGTCCCCATTTCCATCCCCTCCCCATCCCCACCCTCATTTTATTTTCCTCCCTTTCCTACCAAATTTCAAATAACCAAATACACATATATCCAATATACCAGATAACAAAGTGAAATACTATAACAATATGAGATAACCAAGGGACAGCAAAAGAGATGAGAGATAACATAGTACATTAAGGACAACAATCACTCATTGTATGGCTTTTCTTTCTATGTCCTGGAAGTTCTTTCATTTAGTGTCATCCTATATGACCTTATGTATCTAGGTTTTACTCTATTGTAAATCTCTGCTAGGAGAGCCCAAGGTTTCTACTGATTATGACAAACAAGGGAAACCATTGAGCCTATGTTCCTTTCAGTCTGGCTTACTTCACTTAATATGATTTTTTCCAAGTCGTTCCATTTCCTTACAAATGGGGCTATGTCATTCTTTCTGACAGAAGCATAGAATTCCATTGTGCATAAATACCACATCTTGTTGATCCACTCATCAACTGAAGGGCATTTGGGTTGGTTCCATATCTTTGCTATGGTAAATAGTGCTGCAATGAACATCGTTGTGCTAGTGAATTTATTACGCCCTTGTTTCTGGATGAATGGGAAAATGCCAAGTAGTTGAATTGCTGGGTCATAGGGGAGCTCTATGTTTAGTCTTTTGAGGAACTGCCATACTGCTTTCCACAGTGGTTGAGTGAGTTTTCACTCCCACTGCAGTGTAATAGTGATCCCTCGTGGCCACATCCCCTCCAGCATCTGTTGTTATTAGTTTTCCTCATCCTGGCCATTCTAACTGGAGTGAGGTGGAATCTTAGAGTTGTTTTGACTTGCATTTCTTTTATGACCACAGATGTTCAGCATTTCTTCATGTGTCTATAAGCCATTTTTTTTCTTGTTCAGAGAAGATTCTCTTTAAGTCTTTGGCCCATCTTTTGATGGGATGGTTGTTTCTTTGGAGATTAGTTTTGGAGTGATTCAATTTTTTGAGCTGTTGATATATTTTAGGTATTAGGACTTTGTATGTTGTATGGTTAGCAAAAATCTTCTCCCATTTTGTAGGCTTACTAATTAATTTACCAGCTATGTCCTTTGCCATACAGAAGCTTTGAAGTTTAATGCAGTCCCACTTATCCAGCCTTTCTCTGATTTGTTGTGTTTCTTGGGCCTTATTAAGAAAGTTTGGACCTGTGCCAAGGAGGCCTAGTGTGTCTCCTATTACTTCTTGTAAAGTTTTCTGTGTGTCATCTTTACATCCAGGTCTTTGATCCATTTGGAGTTAATTCTACTGCAGGGTGACAAATAAGGACCCAACTTTAGATTTCTGCAGGTTCTGCCAGCACCACTTATTGAAGAGGCTGTCTTTCTTCCATTTTATTTTTTTGGCTCCCTTGTCAAAGATTAGGTGGCCATAGGTCTGTGGTTTAATATCTGGGTCCTCAGTTCTATTGCATTGGTCTTCAGGCACACTCATATACACACAGAGTCAGAAGTGGGGTGTAGTTCCAGTTATAGGTCACTAGTCTTCAGGAAAGAAATTTATGGATAGTAACATGTCCTGAGGACTGGTACAAATAAGTAACTCTCCACCCCAACATACGATGCAACTTTTATTAACCATGAGACAGAGGCTCACATGTGCAATGGTAACATCAGAGCATCTGGCCAGATCTGTACATAAAGGCTTTTAAGGTTTTAGATTGAGTAATTCCGTGTATAAGTGACCATTGAAATCAGCATGGAAATAACCACACACCTTTCAAGGAATAGATTTGTTTTTAAGTGGATGTCAAAGTGTTCAAAATTTAGTATGTCACTTTATGCATCTGGGTCTGCTTCACACCTTTCATCATTCCACCCCATATCTCTCAACCCTACAAATCTCCTGATTGTCCTAATTTCCTTTTCACATATAGTGGATAATATTGAATATGCTTACTGAATATCATGAATGTTTTCTCCCTTACCATTCCATCTTCACCCTTCTACACCCTTCCTTTGGTTTGATCCCCATCCCCAACACTTCAAGTACAAGCTACTTCATATTTCTTAGGTTACATAATAACTTCATGGCTCAAAAATCACACCATTGGAATCATCTCCTGTATAGTCCATTGTTTGTCAATACATTTGTTCATAGTCACCTGTGATCCAGCAGGTCTTTATATGTATATTTGTAAAATGGTACTCTATTCCACATTCCTCATTTCAATCAACTTTTAGGTACTCATGTTAGACATTCAACTATATTAGAATAGAAGGGGCTGGACATGTGGCTTAGGGGTAGAATGCTTGCCTAGAAAATAGGAAGAACTAGGTTGACCGACACTTTACCACATACACAGAAGACTCTGCAAGTGGTGCTGTGGCTCCAAGTGGTAGAGTGCTAGCTTTGAGAACAGACAGGCTCAGGATAGAGCCCAGGCCCTGAGTTCAATCCCCAGGACTATCAAAAATAAACAAAGAATCATGAAAGAAAAAGAAAGAGAGAGAGAAAGAAAGAGAGAAAGAAAGAAAGAGACAAAGAAAGAAAGAGAGAAAGAAAGAAAGAAAATGAACATTATATGGAATGTTTTTGGATCAAAGAACAATAGAGGCTCCTCTTCCAAGATCACTGGAGAAAAATCCACAGAAATCATCCTGGTTGGTGAAACTCAATCTCATCCAATCTATAAAGAAACACCCATGTATACTTTCTTTATTAATAAAGAAATAGTGACATTTTCTGAAGATATGATCCGTGTAAACATTCTAGAAAACATAGACAATTGGTTTCTCACCCTTAATTCATACAGATAATACAGCACTCGAAAATACTATGCTGAGCCATCTATCTCTAAGGAGATTTCATTTCTTCATCCTGGTTTTTTTTCCTGGTTTTCTAATTACCATCCTGGTTCCTTCCTTTTCTTCCTTTCTTCCTTCTTTCCTTCCTTCCTTTCCTCTTTCTTTCTATCTTTCTTTCTTTCTTTCTTTCTTTCTTTCTTTCTTTCTTTCCTTCTTTCTGTCTTTCTCTGTGTATGATTGCTCAAGGATTTGTATTCAGATTCTGGGAACCTCACTGAGATTTTTCTTCTCTTTCTACCCCTGAGTCACACCTCTACTTTTGGCTCTTTGATGGTTAATTGGAGATAAGATTCTCATGGCCTTTGTTGCCTCTATTGGCTTTGAACTGGGATCCTAAGATCTCAGTGCCTTGAATAGCTAGGAACACAGGTGTGAGCCATAGGTACCCAAAACAAACTACACTTTAAGAAAACAATCACTCATTATATGGCTTTTTTTCCTATATCCTGGAGTTCCTTTCAATTAGCGTCATAATATATGACCTTATGTGTGTAGGTTTTGCTCTATTGTAAATCTCTGCCAGGAGATCCCAAGGTTTCTACTGATTATTTCTCATCCCTTTTGTTATCCCTTGGTTATCTCATATGGTTATTGTATTTTACCTTGTTATTTAATATATTGTATATATGTTCAGTTAGTTATTTGACATCAGATAAGGAACAGGGCAAAAAAGATGAAGGGTGGAAGTGGGGGGAGTGAAATGGGGACCCAGATATGAAAAAGAGTATAAATGTTTGTGAAGTAATGTACCTTCTACCTGGTGAATATAATGTAACCCTTCTTTTATTTACAATAAAAATATATAAAAAAGTAAACAAAACTTTTTTTCCAGTTTACACAACCTAAATGCTTCAAGTGGGAGAGCACTGTACTTGAGAATAAGAGGCTCAGGGACAGTGCACAGGCCCCAAGTTTAAGCTCCACAGCTGAACAAAAAACACAGCTTTCTCTTTTCAGAATGGATTATGCAGGGCTGAGAGCAGGCTTAGGTGGTACAGTGCTTGCCTAGCATGCACAAAGCTATGGGTTTGATTCTTTGATACCACATTGAGAGAAAAAGGAAGAAGTGGCTATGTCTCAAGTGGTAGAGCACTAGCCTTGAGAAAGCCCAAGGACAGTGCCCCAGCGCTCAGTTCAGGCTCCGGGATGGGTAAAGAAGAAAGGACAAGAAAAGGAAAGGAAAAAGAATCTCACAGAATGTATTCTGTATAGGTGGACATGGAGGATTTCCAGCTGCAGGATCATATGGTGTTGGAGATTTGATGAGATGCCAGAGGACAGGCTGATGACAGGCTCTCCTACCATCATGGAACCTGATTTGCAGAACTCACAATTAGAAAAATTAATCCAAAGCTTACAAATCCCAATCAAGTCACTAACATCGATGAGAGGTAAAAAATGTCACAAACAATAGATTTTATATTTGTCTTCTGGAAAGCAAAGCTTCCAAGTTCTATGCCTAGATGACAGCATCAAAAATATGGCTAATTGGGGCCAGGAATTTCCCCTGGTGGTGGACTGTATGCCTAGCATACATGAAGATCTGGGTTTGATTCCTCAGTACAAAAAAAAGTTGGAAGTGGTGCTGTGGCTCAAGTGGCCTTGAGCTCTAGCCTTGACAAAGCCCAAGGACAGTGTCCAGACCCTGTGTTTAAGATCCAGTACTGGCAAAAATGTGGCTAACTATAGCATATAGAGGAATGCAATTCCAAGATGTAAGATTTTTGAGTAGGACAATTTAACAACAGAAATATTCTGAATATCACTGTCTTGAGTGGGGTTCCATTAGGAGGTATGAGAATGAATGGAAACAAGGAGCCATAGGAGAATGCAGTCATGATAATCCATGTTCATGTGTGTAAAAAATGAAATTTGGATCGCAATGTGCACATTGGTGAAAGGAGGTGGAAGAGAAGAATGATGGAAGACATGAATCTGATGAGGATACTTTGTACAAGTGTATGGACTTGCTAATCTGAAATATGTTTCTACAAAGAAGTTAAGAGAAAAAGTGTTAAAGAGAAAAAGTAGCTTAGTCAAATTATTAAATGATATAGTCTTTAACTATCATCAGTGACTTTTTTGAAATACAAACTATTGTAAAACTGTTTCAGTTAAGTATGTGTGGAGAGGCAAGCACACAAATGATATCAGCACACATTCTTCTCCTGATAATTAAAAAAATGCATTTTACATTATTGATCTTACATCATATTATTTGTCTCAAACATATTCTCTAAATCAATAAATCTTCTGTAATGTAAGATAGCTTATGGACTCACTTTCCTACCCAGTCACAAATAATAATCATTTAATGCTTTCGATGAAGAAAAACAGGTTTAGCTCTGTGCCTGTGGTTCACACAGAATATCCAAGAGACTCAGGATCAGAGACCTGAGAATTTCAGTTTCAAAGCCAGGTAGGGCTGGAAAGTCCATAAGAATTTGAGCTCCAATTAAAGATACACAGACACACACATGCACACATGCACACACACACACACACACACACACACACACACACACACACACGCATGCACACAAACCCAGAAGTGCAGTTATGCATCAAGTAGTAGAAAAATAGACCTGAGCAAAAAAGCTCACGGACAGTGTCCAGACCCTGAGTTCAAGCACCAGCACTGCTTCAAACAAACTAACAAAACAACAAGGAAACCTCAGAAGTAATACCCATCTTACTTTTGTTAGTCAGGACGTAGAGGCTCACCCCTGAAATCTGGGCATCTGGCCGGTCCTGTTCTTTAACAAGCACTAGATCCTAGCCGGTGGGGTGGCTCAAGCCAGTAATCCTAGCTACTCGAGTGGCTTAGATCTGTGGATTAAGGTCCAAAACCAGCCTGGGAACAAAAGGACTTGAGACTTTTATCTCAAAATTACCTCTAGAAAATGTCAAGTGGGGCTTTGGTCAAAGGTGGGCTTGGACTTGATCTAAAGCGCTCAGGGAAAGCACTCACACCGAGTTCATCCCCTTGAACCACAAAAAAAATCCCTGGAACCTATGTATAAAATAACTAAAAACAACGTGTTGGTCGTAAATCATTTGCCAAGAAATGAGAAAGCCCCAAGTTCAAACACCAGTGCTACCAAAACCAAAATAATCTGTTTTTGTCCACTTTTATTGAAGTAAAATATCAATGACAGAAACTTTATTTCTAAATCACTATAAATTCAGTTCAACTATCATTTGCAGGCATGTGTCATCTTTACAAACTAAAATTTTATGCATTTAAATCAGTTGAATCCTGACTATTAATATCCTTGTCATGGCCAACAATTTTCTCTAGTGCTCCTGTGCCATCAATTATATTGATGAAACCAGACAAATACAAAGAATGTGCAAAGAGAGGTAGGATTTACAGGAATGTGAGTTAAATTTTCTTCCAATGCAAAACCATATTACAGATGGATTTCCTAACTCCTGGTGTCAGCTCCTCGTTTGAACAGCCTGACCAGGACACTTTTGAGGTCCCTGTTCCTCAGGCTATATATGAAGGGGTTCAGGAAAGGAGTGACCACTGTGTACATCACTGAGGATACAGCACTGCCCCTGGAAGAATGTGATACAACTGATTAAACATAAACACCCAATGCTGTCCCAAAGAATAAACACACCACTGACAGGTGAGAGCCACAGGTGGAGAAGGCTTTGTACTTCCCTCCTGATGATGGAATTCTCAGCACTGAAGAAATAATTTTATAGTAAGAGACAAGGATTCCAAAGATTGTAGGAAATCCATAAATGATAGCAACAACATATTTGAAGACATCATTTGAGAGTGTGTCTCTACAGGAAAGATCCAGAATTTGAGAAGGGTCACAGAAGAAATTTGGGATTTCGAATTCCTTGAAATCGGTCATCTGCAATGCCATCCACACGTGCAGCTGTCCTTCCAAGAAGCTAACAAGAGACAGCAGAACCAAGGAGAAACAGAGACGAGGGTTCATGAGGAGAGGGTAATTCAGGTTGTGACAGATGGCCACAAAGCGGTCATAGGCCATCATATTAAGAAGCATAACATCCATGCAGTATAAAAGATGAAGAGTCACATCTATATGAGGCAGCCTACACAGGAGATGGCTCTGCTGTGACTCTGCAGGTTCACTAGCGTCTTGGGCAGGGTGGTGGAGATGAAGCAGATGTCATCTAAGGAGAGGATGGAGAGAAAGAATTACATGGGGGTGTGGAGGTGGGGGTCAGAGATGATGGCCAGGATGATGAGCAGATTTCCCATTACAGTGATCAGGTACAGGGACAGGAAGAGCCAAAAGAGCATGGGTTGTAATTTTGGATCCTTTGAGATTCTCAGGAGAAGGTAATCTGTAACATGGGTTAGATTTTCTGCTTCTTTATCACCTGGACATCTGCTCAAAAACAAAAATGTCTTAGTACAAAGGAAAACATATATCCAGGTATTTTCAGCTCTAAATATTTGAAACTCAAGTATTTACAATTTTGAACCATATACCACATATGAAATACAGTATTCTATGGTTTGTGAATTGTAGCAATGATTTACTTCTAGAATTTTCTCATTCTGTGATGCCTGTTCCAGTATTTTGGGTACATGTCTGCCCAGTGACACACAGCTGTGTTGGAAAGCCAAGAATGTAAAGGCTGGCTAGAGGAAGATCACCTGACAGTACAGCCCACACTTCTAGTGTGGGGCAGCAGTTTCCAGGGCAGCAGAAAGGATCTAAGAGTTTTACATGTTTATGATGCATGTCTCTGTCTAGGGGCCTATTTTTTGGAGCCAGAGCCCTGCCCTAGGTTTGTGGAAGGCCATCCACTGACAGGGTGGGAGAGTGGGATTTTATGTGTAGATTGAGATTCTGGATTGTAAACTGGGCTGGAGGATTTCAGAAAGATTCTCCTGGGGGAAGGGCGAGCAGTAGTTTAAGCCACTAGAGCAATATTGAATTAGGAGAACCAAGCAGTTTCCCATCCATTAGTGCAGTGAATATTTTTATTCCACTGAAAAGAAAATCCAATCCCATGGACAGTCAATCCTTATTCATCTCTATTCTTTCATCAAGCAGGCAGGAATCTACTTCTGATTCCTTTGGACTTGCCTCTTCTGGTATTATGGCATTTGTAGGGAAATGGGCAGGCCTGGAAATGTGGTATGGAGTGAAATAAGTCAGGCTCAGAGAAACAAAGGTATTTGTCCTTCTCTAAACCATAGAAATTAAATCTCAATTTTCAGCATATATGAATACACATTGGGTCATGTGGATCAATGCACACACAAATTGAGTAAAATATGGCAGAAAAGGATTCTGATGGAACAACTCCTCTCTATAGTTTAACCACGTGAATAGGAGGAAGCTGAAACATCCTGCTCCTTAAAAATGCACAGTGTTCCAGAGGCAGGTTGTTCACACTTTTAATCCTAACTATTACAGAGGCTGAGGTCTGAGATTCACAGGTGGAAGTCAGTCCGTGGCAGGGAATTCTGAGAAACTCTTGTTTTCAATTAACTAGCAAAAAGCAGGAAGTTAGGAGGAGGCAAAATGAAAGGACCTCCAGGAACTTAGGAAAGTGGTTTGAACCATTTATATGCTGCTACATTTGGTGACCCACAAATGAGAACAAAAAGCACAGTAGCTATAGAATTCTCCATTACATATACTGGTACCCCTAACTTTCAACCCCTACCTGCAAATTCACTGACATACACTTTCCAGACTCCTTGTGTGTAAGGTTTTACAAGAGCATCCTCACCACCTGTGATGCCCAAACCATCCTACCTGTCTTCATGCTGCAGAGAAAACATTCCTTCACCACCCATCCTACCCCATTCTATTGTTTAAGCTGCTTCCCTCTTCAGCTATGGCCCAGGTAGACAGATCTGAGCACCCCAGATCTGGTGCCCAGCGTAAGTCCAGCCTCCATCCTCAGGAAAGAGATGAAGACACAGAAGGAGCAGAGACGGTGTTGATGAGGAGAGAGATATAGGACGAGTGTCCTGCAGACAGGAAAAGGATGGTTCATCCTTGGCTTCTACATGGCCTTGAAGAATTAATACCCACAGGTCATAATTAACCAAACTGTGTGTATTAATAGGCCAAGTCTCTGGACATTTCCAATGCTGGGACGGCAGAATCATGAAAACAATACAAGACATGTGGCCAGGAGTGTGTCCTAGAGTAGTGACCTCGCCTATTATGCACAGAGCCCTACATTCAATTCCCTTGAAACTCATAAACAGAAAAAAAAAACAGAAGTTGTGCTGTGACTCAAGTGGAAGAATAGTGTCATTGAGAAAAATGTGTTCAAGGACAATGCCCAGGCCCTGAGCTCAACCCCTGGACTGGAAAAAAATAGAATAGGATTTTAAGTAGTTGTGCACTGGTTTCTTCATTACCATATTAATATTAATTTGTAGTACCAAGTGGTTACAGTTCAACATATCAGTTTGTGAGTACAATGTATTTTGGTTGTTGACACCCTTTCTGTCTCCCCAACTGTCCCAAATTCAAAAATATCTTCAATATTGTATTTTTTTAAAAAAAGATAAACATTTGAATTACATTAAAGTAATTGTCCAAGGAGTTTCCACTCAATAAAACAGTTGATGAACACATGCTTCTTGATCCTTATCAACGCTTTCATTCTCCTTCTTTCTACCCAAACTCCCCTCCCTTAAATTGTCTTCATTTTGAAGGGTATGTATAAAATATTTAATAACATTTCCCCCCTTCTTTCTTCATTCTTCTACCATCCTCTGACCTACCCTCTACATTTCCATTACGCCATTTTCTGATACTCAGAAACATAATGATAAATTCTTCATTTTGTAGAAATAAATAGGGGGTTTTATTAAGACATATGTCACTGTCCTTCTACTATAATATGAATATGTGCTCTCAAGTTTGACCTTAATATGGGGGAGCAGTCAAAGCTTTGTGTTGTATGATTTCTCGCAGTGAAATGGAAAGAAGCAGATGGGTCATTAAAAAGTTAGGAGCGAGGAGAGAGTGAAGGCATGAGTAGGTGAAGATGACATTTTTGGAGAAGTGACATTGATGGAGATACATTATATTCAAAAACTGCTTTGTTAACTGTCAAATCCTTAGTACAACTACTTAAAATAACAATAATAATAATAATAATAATAATAATAATAATAATAATAGGGATAAAAGAACTTGTCAGTGGCAGAAGATGGCGGCGGTTCAGTGTGAGTCTTTCTGTGCTCTCTCCAAGATACCAGTTCTAGAATCACAGGGGAAAGTTCATACCCAAAGATCAACATTAAGTAAGCTTTACCACCACAGCGATCTCAGGCAGAGAGGAAAAAGGCAGAAAAGAGAAGCAAGAAGACAGTGTGGAGCGCTGCCAGCTGCTCGGAGCCACAACAGAGACAAAGCCTTTCTCCTTACCCTGAGCACAAATCTCTTCTTGGCAGCACAGACCAATGCCAGACAGAGCCAGACAGAGCCTGCACAAGCCCAGAGCCATCACCCCGCCATGTTGCGGAACTGCCAGTTTCACAGAACCAGTGAGGAGCATAGAAAATATCTATATATTTTCTATAAACCTATGTTAGCCATTTGTATTTTTATACTTGTATTCATTTGTATGTTGATACTTGTATTTCCTTAACTTGCCTTTCTGCTTCTGTATATCTGCTTGCTAAAACCCTGAGAAATGCAACTGCTGTCCTTGTGGCTAATCTACAACCACCCATTTGTCCTTGGTTCCCAGACTGAGCTACACTGTAGTAAGGAGTATACACATTCCAAGCCGGGAGCTAGAGATAGCAGCCCTCTGGTACCAATAAGGTCAGCCTTGCGAGGGCCAGCAAACTAGGGCAAATGTCAACCAATCACAAGTCCGTTACCATGGAGATCCCCCTAGACTCATATTTGGCATAAAACCAACCTCTTAAAATGATCGCCAGCTAGACTGACCAATGATTACCCAGGACCCCTTTCCTGCTTTGTATTGCACCTATTATTTAATGGAATTATAGTATAAATTTCCCACGTGGCATATTGATTTTTTGCTATTACTTTCTGGGGCCTTCCCCCTATCAAAAAAATGTATAAAAGGGGCTGTAATCTTGTGCTCGGGGCCTCTGGTCTGCACTCGACTATCAGTGCGCAGACACCGTGCTTGAGCTCGTCAATAAACGACTCATTGCAATTTGCATTGACCTTTGGTCTCTGGCTATAGGGGGAGGCTTCAAGTTTCTGGGCACAATACCAGAAAACCCATCAATTTTTGAGTACCTCCATAGAAAGACATTGGGAAGGGATCCTCTTCTCCACCAGCCTAGAGGAACACCATCGTGACTGCTGGCATAGACCCAGCCAAAACAACTGTAGTCTGAGAACTGGTGCTGGCAGTGCCATCATTCTAAATGGCAAATGTATTCCCAGAGGCAGCTTGGCCGGATGTCTGTTCCTGGCGCTATCGGAAGTCCCACCCCTGGGCGTGGCCGCTGTCCTGGTAAACAAAGCTCCTCATGAAGCCACTGTTAGGTTTTTTGTTTCCTGCCCAATCAACAAACTGATCAGAAATACCGCAAAGCCAAATTGTAAGAGAAAAGACTTTTTGAAGGTTTTGGATCCCGAAATTAGTGGAGATAAAGTTTTCTATCCTGTGCCCCACAAACAGATAAACTGAAGATTAACATTTTTTTTTGTTTACCAGGAGTGCGTCCCCACCCAGGGGGAGGAACGTCTGCTAACCTGGGGGCTGGTGTCTGGCTAAGCTGCCTCTGGGAAAACCTTTGCCCTTTTGAATGATGACACTGCCAGCACCATTTCTCAGGCTCCAGTTGTTTTGGTCGGGTCTTTACCAGCAGTCAAGATGGTGCTTCTTCCAGCTGGTGGGGGATGGGATTCCTTCCCAATGCCATTCCACGGAGGTATTCACAATTTGATGGGTTTTCTGGTTTTGTGAAGCTGACAGGTCCGCAACACGCTGGGTGACCGCTCTGGCCTTGCGCAGGCTTGGTCTGGCTCTTTCTGGAGCCGGCAGGTCTGAGCTACCGAGAAGCGCTGTCTGCTCAGATTCAGGAGAAAGGTTTTGTCTTCACAGTGGCTCCAAGCAGCTGGTTCTGCTCCATGCTGTCCTCTTCTGCCGGTTTTCTGCCTTTTTCTCTCTGACTTAAATCTCTGTGGTGGGAAAGCTAATTTAGGATCGATCTTGCAGTATGATCTTTCCCCTATGATGCCAGAACTGGTGTCTTGGAGAGAGCACAGAAATACTCAACACTGAACCGTCGCCATATTCTGCCAATGACAAGTTCTTTTATCCCTATTATTATTATTTTAAGTAGTTGTACTAAGGATTTGACAGTTACCAAGAAGTTTTGAATATAATATATCTCAATCAAAGTCACTCCTCCCATGTTATCACCTTCCTCTACTCACCCCTTCACTCACTCTTCATAATTTTGTGGGATATACATTGGATGCATGTCTGCATTCTCCCCATCTTCTTCTCCTCATCTATCCCTAGACACCACCCAAACCCTGTCACTACCCACTGCCTGATATTAATTTCTCTGAACCTAGATTTTGCCTTTCTATCAAATTACACCATTTGAGATCTTATTGAATCTTCCATATACCAGTGAATACATTTGTATACAAGATCCTACCACCTGATGAATTTACTAAGGAGTTTGTGAGCTAAATGTATCTTGCACATACAAGGGAAAAACATGGATCCTGTATCTCTCTGAGTCTAACTTATTTCCTTTAACTTAATTTTTTTCCAGGACTTTCCAGTTCTTTCCCAGTGATAAAATACTACCCTCACCAATGGATGACTAGAATTTTACTATTTCTAGATACGACATTTCTTGGCTCCATTGACCCAGTGAGGGTGCTCTGGGCCGATTCCATCCATGTTTGATAAACTACCAACAGCAGAATCCTCACATCCTTCATATAGTTTGTTTTTCTCTTTTCCATGGTGCTGTCCTCCCATATGGCTGCCCAGTTCCTCATTGTAGTGGGGAATCTGTGCCCCTAAGAATCCTCACATCTGTAGGGCCCCTGTGCACTTGTTGCTTTATGTTTCTGATCCTCAGGGTCATTCCACGGGGTGCAAGTTCAATGCATTACCCATACATGTGCTATAGTGAATCCTGGGACTCTTCTACATCATATGGGACCATCCTAATCCATTGAAGAAATGTCGCATGGGGACCCAGCTGGGCTGGGGCTATTGCACTGCAGGGATGAAGGGCTTGAAGTTTGAATGTTAGGTAGAATTGGAGGCACAAGCTTAGAGCTGGTGATTAGTTAGATTTTTGGTGTGTTTGGTCCAAGTCTCTGAGGGTGTACTGTTGTTAACAGATGAAGAGGAGAAAGGAGAACTCAAACCTGCTTCTTAGTGAAGAAAGAATATTTACAGAAGGGAATTGTCCTCCTCCTTTAGGAAGAATGAGCTTCCATCATTTGTGAAGAAATAAATTTTGAGGACAAAATTCAAATGAAGTCAAGCCAGACCCAGAGATGCTAAGGATGCATATTTTCTTTCATATGTGGTAGTTAGATCTAATTTATAATTACACAATTATGTTCATGTGGGGTAATTTGCAAAGGTACCCAGTTTATACCCTAAAGCGCGCTATGTTCAGGGAGGGAGTTTAAATGGTGTCATTCCTTAGAAAACTCACTCTCAGTCCACAAGAATGAATGCCAGGAAGCTGGAAAATCTTGAAGGCTTAGAGCAATGAAATTTATAAAACTAATGTGAGGAAAATAGAGAAATTGATGTCTAGAGATGAAGATGTCCAACACATTTCATAGCTATGTTCTCAAGACGAGGGAAAACCAATGTATCAACTGAAATATGATATATTTAGGACACAGTTTAAATGGTGGAATTCATTAGAAATCCCAAAAAGCAGCCAACAAAATGATTATCAGAAAATAGCATACTGGATATAGTATGACGCTAAATGAAAGGGCCTCTAGGATGTAGAAACAAAAGCCATATAATGAGTGAATTTTGTCCTTCATACACCCTGTTATCTCTCATCTCTTGCTGTCCCTTGGTTATCTCATATTGTTACAGTATCTCACTTTGTTATCTGATATATTGAATATATTTGTATTTGGTTATTTGAAATTGTATAGGGAAGGGAGGAAAGCAAGATGAATGGTGAGGGTAGGGGGAGGGAAATGGGGACCAAGACATGAGAAAAGGTATCAATGTGTGTGAAGTAATACACCTTCTATCTGGTGAACATACTGTAACACTTGTATTAATTATAATAAACATATATGAAAATAACGAACTCCTTCGCCTAGCCACCTTGGCCTAGCCAGCAATTTCCTTCTGTGCTCCTGTGCCATGAAATATCCTAATGAAACAAAGAAATAAAACTATGTCTGCAGAGAGGTAGGACTTAAAATTCTGAGGGTTAAATTTTCTTCCTTCTGGAAAACCATATTACAGATGGATTTCCTGCCTCCTGCGGTCAGCTCCTGGATTGTACAAGGCACTCAGGACACTTTTTGAGGTCCCTGTTCCTCAGGCTGTAGATGAAGGGGTTCAAGAGAGGAGTGACCACTGTGTACATCACTTCAGACAGAGCGCTGCCCCTGGCGGAATGTGACACAGTTGATCCAAAATAAATACCCAATGCTGTCCCAAAGAATAAACACACCACTGACAGGTGAGAGCCACAGGTGGAGAAAGCTTTGTACTTACCTCCTATTGTTGGAATTCTCAGCACCGAAGAAATGATTTTATAGTAAGAGAAAAAAATGCCTGAGATTGGCAAGAGCCAAGATATGATACCAAAAAAATTTAAATAAGTCATTTGTGACTGAGTGCTTACAGGAAAGATCCAGGATTTGAGAAGGGTCACAGAAGAAATTTAAGATTTCCAATTCCTTGAAACTGGTAATCTGTAATGCCATCCACACGTGCACCTGTCCATCCAAGAGGCTGATGACAAGTGACAACAGAACCAAGGAGACACAGAGATGAGCATTCACGATGAGGGGGTAATTCAGGGGGTGACAGATGGCCACAAAGCGGTCATAGGCCATCACAGTAAGAATAACATCCATACAGCAAAAAATGATGAAGAGACACATCTGTGTGAGGCAGCCTGAAGTCCAATATACTAATGATTGTTTGTGAATTGTGGCAATATCTTACTTGTAGAATTTTCTCACACTGAGATACCTTGGTCCTCAGGCTATGGTCTACATGTGTGCTCAGGGACACACAGCTGTGTTGGAAAGCCAAGAACAACTGGGCTGGTAGAGCAAGATCCCTGACAGTACAGCATACCCTTGTGTAGTGTGGGGCAGCAGGTTCCAGGGCCGCAGGGGGTACGCAAGAGTTTTACACATTTATGATGCAGGTCTCTATCTAGGAGCCTATTTTTTGGAGCCAGTCCCCTGCCCTAGGCTCTTGAAATCCCTCCCTGACAAGGTGGGGGAGTGTATTGAGATTCTGGGTTGTAAACGGGGCTGGAGGATTTATGGATGATCCCCTGGGGAAAGGGCCAGCAGTAGGCCAAGCCCCTAGAGCAATATTAAGTTAGGAGACCACAGTAGAGTCCCATCCATTAGTACAATGAATATTGTTTAATCTAATGACAAGAAACCCAATCCTATACATTCTTATTCATCTCTACTATGACTGCAGGCAGGCACGAATATACTTCTGGTTCTTTTGCCTTGCCTCTTCTGGTATTATGACATTTGTACGGAAATGAGTAGGCATGGAAATGTGGTATTGAGTGAAATAAGTCAGGCTCAGAGAAAAAAAGGACAGTTATCCTTCTCTAAAACGTGGAAATTAGATCTCAATTATCAAGATGTATGAATACATATGGGGTCATGTGTATCAATGCACAAACCAATTGAGTAAAGTGTAGTAGGAAAGGATTCCTATGGAATAACTCCATTCATCAACTCATCTGTTGTTTAACCAAATGAATAAGAGGAAGGAAAAAAACCTGCTCTTTAAAAATATACAATTATCCAGGGGCAGGTGGCTCATTATTCTAGAGAATAAGGTCTGAGAACCACAGGTGAAAGCCTGATGGAGCAGGGATGTCTGAGAAACACTCCTCCTCAATTAAGTACTCAAAAGCAGGAAGTGGAGCTGTAGCATTCAGCAAAAATCCCAAGGACAACACTTAGGCCCTGAATTCCAGCCCCAGATCCTATGTGCAGAACCGTGTGCACACACACATGTACACACCACATAAGGTGAAACATATGAAATGAGAAAGAATACTGTAAGAACAAGAGCTATGAGGACACTGGGCATATCTGTAAATAGTTTCATTGATGTAATGTCCTTTTATCATTTTCATCATTATCCTTCCTCTTCCTCTTCCTGTCCTCTGCCTCCTCGTGCTCCTCCTCCTCGTCCTCCTCCTCCTCGTCCTTCTCCTCCTCCTCTTTCAGGAGATCTTAGGAACCTGGTTGAACCATTTATATGCTGCTACTTTTGGTGAGCCAAAAATGAGAATGAAAAGCACAGTAGGTAAAGAATTCTCCATTACTTATATTGGTACCCCTAACCTTCAAAACCTACCTGTAAGTTCACTGAAGACATACACTTTTACAAGGGCATCCTCACCCCCTGTGATTCCCAAACTATCCTACCTGTCCTCATGCTGCACAGAAGACATTCCTGAAAGTCTTTCAAAACCCATCCCACCGCACTCAGTTGCTTAAACTGCTTCTCTCCTCAGCTATGGCCCAGGTAGACAAATCTGAGGACCCCAGATCTGGTGCCCAGCACAAGTCCAGCTCTGTCCTCAGGAAAGAGATGAAGACACAGAAGGAGCAGAGATGATGGTGATGAGGAGAAAGATATAGCACCAGTGTCCTGGAGACAGGGAAGGGAAGGCTCAGAGTAGAAAAATATCCCTGAGCAAAAAAAGCTCAGGGACAGTGTCCAGAACTTGAGTTCATGAACCAGCACTGGTTCAAACAAACAAACCACAAAAAGCACCCACCTTACTTTCATTAGTCAGGTACTAGAGGCTCACCCCTGAGATCTGGGCATCTGACCAGATATGGTCTTTAACAAGCACTAGATCCTAGCCAGTGGGGTGGCTCAAGCCAGTAATCCTAGCTTCTCAAGGGGCTGAGATCTGTGGATCAAGGTCCAAACTCAGCCTGGGCACAAAAGGATTTGAGACTCTCATTTCCAATTTACCTCTAGAAAATGGCAAGTGGGGCTTTGGTAAATGGTGGGCAGTGGCCTTGAAGTGAAGAGCTCAGGGACAGCGCCCAAGCTGAGTTCACCCACCTTGACCCAAAAAGAAAAAAAGCCCTGGAGCCTATCTATAAAATAACTAAAAATGAAAGATCTGGCCTTACATCATTAGCCTGAAGAGCTAAAAAAGCGTCTCCATTCTGAAGCACCAACTGTCTTATTGTTTATGTAAACTGTGAGTGACCAAAAAGTGCACCTAAATTAAAGAAACAGAATTGTGGTGCCATTAAGTCCCAGGAATTGAACTGTCTGTGTTAAAATTAACCAGAACTCGTGTAAATTCAAGGGATGGCATTTGTTTTCCAAAGCAGAACTCTCACGTAAATTCAAGGGATGGCATTTGTTTTCTAAAACCATAAAACTACCCTTAGACAGCTAATTAGGACTCTACTGGTATAGGAATCCCCCTTAGCTCCAACTGCCCTGAACTGTCCCTAACCCCTACCTTATCTCATTCCAATAGCTGATTGCTGTGTTGATGTAAATCTGTATAAATCTGTAGTCTTTGCCTTTAAAAGCCCTGTAGAAAAGCTGTTCAGGGCTTCCTCCTGGGCTCCTGCTGTATGGGAGTGTAGGACGGAGCCCAGAGCTAGCCCACCTGAATAAAGCCTTACTTTTGCATTTCGGAACGTCTGACTCTTGGTGGTCTCTTGGTGGTCTTCCTGAGACTTGGGCATAACAAGCCAAGAAATGAGAAAACCCTGAGTTCAAACACCAGTGCTACCAAAACCAAAATGATCTGTTTTTCTCCACTTTTATTGAGGTAAAATGTTGGGGTCTACCTCCATCTCTGAGGCCTAATTCTGGCTCAGCGGTAATTAAAGGGCTTTGACCAGGCATTCAGTCCTTTGGATACCTCTCTTAAGGCATCTCTGTGTACGTGACTTGATTGAACCCCCCGCAGCTTCGCGCGTCTTGCAGCAGCTCAGGTCTCAGCGCTTTCCTGCACCTGTCCTGCCTAGTACCTGAAAGCCCCACCCAGACCCTTAGTGGTAGCACAGAGGCCCTCTTCCTATTGGCTAGCTTCCCAGTTCCCACCTTCTCTTACCCCAACAGTATATAACTAATTGTCTGACACAATAAAGGCATGAGAGCATCAGAGATATGGGAAAGAATCTTTCTAAGAATGACCCTTCCCTCGACTCAAGCTCTTCCTTAAGAGTTGAGGGTTAGAGATTTTAGCTACACAGACAACTAAAGTTTGGGATACTTTAGTTAGAATCGCCCCATGGCTGCCAACTAGCAACTTGGTAGACTGGAATACTTGGGACAAAATTGAGCAACTAATCGGAAAAGCCCAGATTAATCGAGGGGAGATTCCTCCAGGAGGAGTTTATCCAGTCTTGTATGCTCTAAAGTCTAGTTTTTCTCCTCAACATTCCAACCAGAGGGCTGAGTCCCCCAGGGACACAGTTAACAAAGAGAGACCAGATGCCTCCCTTACTCCCTGCGGAGATGCTAATCTCTCATTGTCTACTGAAAGGCCAAGTTCCCCTCAGGGAGATGCGATGGAGCCACCCTTCGCTCCTCCCCCATCAAACCCAGGCCATGAGGCCTTGGCAGCCTCCCAGGAGGGTCTGGGCCTGGGCTGCCCTGCTAGTTTCCTACCCCCACGGCACCAGGGCTCCATCCACCATCAGTAGCCTCACAGGAGGGTCTGGGTCTGGGCTTCCCTGCTAGTTTCCCAACCCCCATGGCACCAGGGCTCCATCCACCCTCAGTAATCTCACAGGAGGGTCTGGGCCTGGGCTGCCCTGCTAGTTTCCCAACCCCCACAGCGCCAGGGCTCCATCCACCAGACAGGCTTCTGCATGGTCCTTCTGAGGTCCACAAGATATTGCAGTCTTTGTCTGGAAGCGTGTCAGAAAGGCCGGAGAGCGTGACCCCAAAGACAGTGTCACTTGTGAGGCACCATTTGAACCTGGCCCAGAGTCCTGCCAGCTATTCCTGGTTAATATTGACCCGGGCAGTAACCGCCCTGCAAGCGGGTGTCCCTGGGAGCCTGGCGACCTTAAGGAACCCAAAAAGGCTATCTTAGAAGCTGGCCCTAATGCTCCTTGGATGGGAACAATCCTCCAAGGCCTTGCTCATCAATCATGTACTGCAGCCGATTGGATGACTCTGGCCAAAGCAGTTCTTCCAGGCCCACTTTTCATTAAGTGGTGTGCCCTGTATAAAGAAGAATGTCACCAGCGTGCGGAGAGGAACTAAGACGGGCAACCTGTAATCCCCATTACTTTGGGGATGCTTGCAGGGACCTCTGATCAATACGCAACGGGGGTCCAGCAGGCCACCATCCCCCTCCCTATTGGGATCAGATTAGAGCTTTGGGCCTATTGGCCTGGAGAAAACTGAAGGAAGGTCCCTCTGAGTCTCTGATATCAGGAATTAAACAAAGACGAGGAGAGGACCTGTCCACTTTTGTTGATAGAGGTGAGGGGAGCATAAAAAGGAAGTCTCTGAGACCTTGGAACTCCCCAGTATTTGTGATTAAAAAACCTAATGGCAAGTGGAGACCTACTCCAAGATTTGAGAAAAATAAATAAGAGGATGGAACTTTTTGGGACCCCTCCCAAAGGGGGATGCCCTGGATACCTGCCATTCCTAATGACCAATATCTCATAGTCATAGACATCAAAGGTGGTTTTTTCTCTATTCCCCTCCACCCGGAAGATACTGAGGAGTTTGCCCTCTCCCTTACTTCATTAAATTATAAAGACCCTGATTTGCATTTTGAATGGACAGTTCTACCTCAAGGTATGGCCAATAGCCCTCCTATATGTCAGGACTACATGTCTAGAGTCTTATCCCCTCTTAACGAGGAGACAGGCTCACTTTTCTATGTATATATGGATGATATCATTAAGGAAAGCCCTGACACTCAGCATTTAGATTGTCTTTTTAATAAATGTCTCCAACTGTTAAAAGATAATGGCTTCCAAATTGCCCCAGAAAAAAATCCAAAAGATAACCCCCTTTAAAATCCTGGGATCTGTCCTAACACTGGACGTTGTGTCTCCTTTAAAACCCCAATTATCTATCCAAGACACTTACACCCTGCCCCAACTTCAAAAACTTCTTGGTGAAATTAATTGGATGAGACCATGGATCCCCACAACCACTGTAACCCTTACAACTCTTTTTGATCTCTTAAAGGGTCTTGATCTGACCTCCATAGTAACATTGTCAGCTGATCATAAAGAGGTTCTAAATAAAATTCAATTAGCTATTAATGAAGCAGCCTTAAAGAGGTATGATCCTGCTATGCACCTAATGCTCTATGTCCTATCAGGACAGACCCTCTTTACTGCCCTTTTAGGCCACGAAGGGGAACCTCTTCACTGGATTCACCTGTCAGTCGGAAGAACACCTAGAATTTACTCCATGATTGACCAGATGGCAGATTGTATTGTCAAAGGACGAGATTTATCCACTCGTCTTTTTGGGAGTAAACTCCACTCTCTTATTGTCCCCTTTAGGATTAATGACTTCTCTTGGCTACAAAGAAATAATGCTAGACTAGCAATAGCCATGGAAGGCTTTCCAGGTAAAGTGGATTGTCATTATGGTCCCCATAAATGGATGAGCTCCTTTAGTCAGCTGGTGTGGCGACCTCCAAAACTTTTTCTAAGTGAAGCCGATCCCTCCTTCCTCACCGTATTCATGGATGGAGGCAAGAAGGGGGCTTCTGTTGTTATTTTCTCCCCAGGTAAAGGCAATTCTTCTCCTGCAGTGACCCTGTCTCATGAAATACAGGGCTCAGCACAATTTAAGGAACTTTATGCTGTGGTCCTAGCTCTATCTAAGGTTACTGGTCCTCTTAACCTATTCTCAGATAGCCTTTATGTGGTCAGTTTGTTACCTAACCTCATAGAAGCTCATATTAAACTTGATAGTAACCCCATCACTCCTTTGATGATTCAAGCTAGAAATTTGCTCAAACAAAGGATTGTGCCTATGTTTATTGAACATCTGAGGGGGCATAAAAGCCTTCCAAGTACTTTGACCAAAGGCAATGCCCTCGCTGACCAGTTAGCCTCCAATCCTGAATGTTACATTTTACAGGAGGCTATCTCTTTCCATCAGCTCACGCATGTCAACTGGAGGGGACTACAGCACTGATTTCCCCAAGTTGCTATTAAAGACCTAAAAAAGATTATTAGGGCCTGTAAGTCATGCCACCCTTTTGTACAGGTTCCACCGCTCCAAATGGGCGGCGTTAACCCTCGAGGCCTTAGGCCTAATAATCTGTGGCAAATGGATGTTACACATTTTCCCTTTTTTGTATAACTTAAATACATTTTTTAACAATAGACACCTTTTCCCATGCCTGTTGGGTTACAGCCCACTCTGGGGAGAGAGCTAAACATGCTATCAGTCATTTTCTTCAATGTTTTGCTACTCTCGGATTGCCAGACCAAATAAAAACTGATAACGGTCCATGTTTTGTAAGCAAGTCTCTTGATGACTTCTTTAAACAATGGCAAATTACCCATACTACTGGCATCCCTCATAATCCCAGAGGACAGGCAATAGTAGAAAGATATAACCATGTCCTTGAATCTCAATTAATAAAACAAAAAACAAAAAAGGGGAATACACTCCCCCCCCATGATCAGCTAAAGATGGCTTTGTTTACTCTCAATATTTTAAATTTTGCCAAAGGGGAACATCTCTCATCCTTCCAGAAACACTGGACAACCTCTATTCCCTATCGAACTGTCTATGTCCGGTGGAAGGGCCCCCTTAATGGGGAGTGGAGGGGCCCAGATCCCCTCATTACAGCTGGAAGAGGATTTGGTTGTGTTTTCCTCACTAATGAAACAAAGCCAATTTGGGTCCCTGCAAGGGATCTTAAATATTGTCCCCAAATATGGAGGGACCCCAATAATACTGATCAGGACCCAGAAGGCTCTCTGCCTCCTGAGGATATCTCTTTCTCTTCTTTTTCAGAATAAATAATGGAACTTACAGTGCTGATCCTGTTTCTTCTTGGAGTCAAGATACCCATCATCAACTTCCTCTGGACTGGACTGCACAGATGGCTACCCTATGTCCTTCCATTTCTTGGTCCTATACTCCTCTTGTTCTTACTTTTAACTTTTGGGCCCTGTGTTATCAATAAGGTTACAATTCATTCAAAGCAGGATAGAATCCATTTAGTTGATGAACAAATCTATTCAGTAGATGAACGTACAGGTGCATAACCAGAGGCTTGCTACCGATGCCAATGACTCCTAAGACCAAGGAGAGCCCTATGACGAGGAAGGATCCCTCGACTCCCCTTAGATGTCTCCCCGACAGCCAATGATGGGTAAGACCTCTGGTGTGGGGACAACCTAAGGCAGGCCCGGGGGTGATCTGTACTGTGGGACAGAAGGCCGCAGAGCACTCAATGATGGGTAAGATCCCCTGAAGGGGACAACCTAAGACAGGGGCTTTGCGCGCTTTTCCCCTGTCAGAGACCAAGGAGTTAAACGGAACAAAGCAAAGACCCTCTAGCCTTGAGCAAACCACACCTGGTTGAGTCATCTGCACAAAATACTTCTCGGAATAACCGCAGGTTGTGTCGCTTGGGTTCGCACAACGGCCAAAGAATAGCCTGACCCACCCCTAACCTTGAGATTTCCCATTCTTGTTATCGCAAAAACTCTCCATCCCCCCCTCTATACTCCCTTCCTTACACTCAGGGTATATAAACCCTGCTTTGCTTTTAATAAAAGAGACCTTGACGCGACCCAGACTGACTCTGTCTTTCTTTATGCGCCTGGTCTCCTTCCTCTCTTTCCCCCATTGGTTTTCTTCTCTTAGGAGGTGCCTCCTCGAGCCTGACGAATAACTGAACCCGCGGGTCGGGTCAAGTGGCGCCCAACGTGGGGCTCGGGGTACGGTGACCTGCCGGACGGCGCGGAAAATAGCAGCTCCGAACTATCCAGAGTTAGAGACGCCCGCACCGCATCACTCGTGGACCGTGGGAGAGTCTTGAGGTAAGTCCTGCCGTCCCATCTACCATGGGCAAAGCGTTATCAAAAGAGGTTTTATTTATAAAAGAAATGAAAGAATCACTTAGGAAGAGAGGAATAAGAGTTAAAAAGAAAGATTTGGTAAAATTCTTTTGTTTTGTCAGAGAGAAGTGTCCGTGGTTGGTCTTGCATGGGCCAGATATCCATCCCCTCACCTGGAATAAGGTAGGGAAGAATATCAATGATTTACTCCGTCAGGGATAGGAAGTCCCCGAAGCCTTCTTTAGCTTTTATGGGGTTGTTAGAGACATCTTAAAGGACGCAGAGGAGGGAGGTGACAGTGCTCGCTTACTAGTTTTAACAGAGGATTGCCTAACGGGGTCACGTTGTCCGTCTCGTAAGAGCCAAAGCGATAATGAAAGACCTACGGCCACTGACCTGCCGTCTGGCTCGCGTACCCCCTCTTTGATTGATGAGCCTGTGCCCACAGGACACCGCTTGGCGCCACCTTTAGTCCCCGAAAAAGAGGAACAAATCCGACCCCTTTTAGAAGACAGCACCAAGGATAATACAAAAAAGAAAAATATGCCACTAAAACCTTATAAAAATTATCTATCCTATTATTCCTAAGACTTCTCCTGATAGTGGTGGACTCAATCCCTCCTCTGAGGTGGAACTAGAGGAGGAGGCAGCGCAGTATGAGGAAGAAAAGTATGGCCCTTTTCCTCTCCCCCAAGTTTTTGCAGCTACACAGACTCCGGAAACAAGGGCCCTTCACTGGCCCTCCTCTCCCCCTTATCCAGACCCTCCTCTCCCATCAGCCCTACCGCAGGAATCATTCTCTGTTCCTCCGGAGATGCAAGGCCTCCTTAAAACCAAAGACTCTCTCTTAAAACAAGTAACAGAATCAAAAAACGTTCTTCACTTGAAAAGAGAATTAAAGGACCTCACTTTACAAACTCATAACTTACAAATGGATCTTGTTGGGGAAACTCTAACTACCTCCCACGCCTCGGGTAATAAACCCATTAAAACTCCCTTGGCCTCAAAGAGCCGCAATAATAGACTCAAATGCGGAGCGCAAACTGTTTCCCTCTCCCTCCCCGTAATTACTCGCTCTACCTCCCGGTCTTGGGAAAGGGAGGAAGAAGAGGAGTCTGACACCACCAGGAGGCAGGAGGAAGGACAAAACTTAAATTCCTCTGCATCCGAGGAGGAGGGGGGTGATCAGGAAGAGGCAAGGGAAAGATTTCAAATTACATATAAAAAATTAAAATTTAAACAAATTAAAGAACTACATTCAGCTGCCAAGAATTATGGAATTAATGCCCCTTTTACTTTAACAGTACTGGAGGACCTCGGGGTGAGGGACATTTATTACCTCATGAGTGGCATAAAATTGTACAATCTGTTTTAACCAGGAGTCAATATTTAACCTGGAAAGCTGAATTTATAGATAAGGCAGAAAATCAAGCCATTACCAATAAAAAACACACAAATGGCTTCTTGGTCCTCTGATAAAATTTCAGGGAGGGGCAAATTTGCCTCGGAGGAAAAACAACAAAGACTCCCTGCAGGAATATTAATCCAGACTGCCCAGGCCGCCCTGGCTGCCTGGAGAGCCGTGCCCGCTGCAGGAGCAGTTACCACCTCTCTTTCCAGGGTAGTACAAGGCAATAATGAACCATATTCTCAATTTGTTGCCAGATTGTTGGAAGCAGCCGAAAGAATATTAGGTGAGATAGATACAGATAATATTATAGTTAGACAGTTGGCCATAGAAAATGCTAATGCAGCCTGTAAATCTGCTTTAAGAGGCAAAACAAAGACCCTAGACTTAAATGGTATGATTAAAATTTGTAATGATGTGGATTCCTTTGAATATAAAATGTCTGAATCTATTAATTTGGCCATTGGAGCCATACTTCAGAACCAGACTCCGCCTTCAGGAAAACTAGGACAAATATCTAGCCCTAAAAACTGTTTTAAATGTGGAGAAATCAGACATTTTGCTAGAGAATGCCCTGAAACTATTAAGCAACCTAACGTTCCTGGGGCTATTCCCCTCCCCCCTCCTCCTGGCCTTTGTCCTAAATGTAAAAGAAGCCATCACTGGGCTAGAGAGTGCCGGTCCAAGACCGATATAAATGGCCAGCCTTTGTCTGCGGTCTCAGGAAATGGGCTACGGGCCCCAGCACGGGGCCCTACCTACCCACCACGACGACCAATGACCCTTCCCGCCCAAAATATGCCTCTAATGCAAACATCGCTGACTCAGACTTGTTCCGAGCCACTGCTGGCAGCTCAGGACTGGACCTCTGTTCCTCCACCACCAGAATTATAACCCCAGAAGAAGGAACAGTTGTAATAAATTCTGGAAAGTTCGCCCCCCCCCGCCGGGAATGTTTTTTCTTATTATAGGCCGAGCTTCAAGCTCACTGCAAGGACTCTCCGTCATCCCCTTGGTAATTGACAATGATTATTCAGGGGAATTAAAAATTTTAGTGCATGCCTCTCAAGGCCCTCTTACCATTTCAGCAGGCCAACGCATCGCCCAAGCCCTCCCTCTTCCGGTAATAGGACAATTCCCATATAAACATCCCCAACGTGGCAATTCTACCCCAGGATCAACAGATGTATTCTGGGTACATCAATTGATGAAATCTCAACCAACCTTAAAGCTTTTTTTGGAAGAAAAACAATTCCTGGGCCTTTTAGATACAGGGGCCAATGCTACTGTCATTGCAAAACAACATTGGCCTATCTCTTGGACTCTGGAACCCACCACTACCCACCTGCAAGGTATTGAGCAGACGCGAAATACACTCCAGAGTTCTAAAATATTAACATGGATGGACCCTGAGGGAAACACTGGGACAGCTAAACCTTTCGTTGTGGAAGGACTCACTGTAAATTTGTGGGGAAGAGATATAATGACCCAAATGGGAATTATCATATTCAGTCCTAATGAGACTGTGAATAACATAATGCTTAAGTCTGGATATTTGCCAGGAAAAGGGCTGGGAAAGCATGAGCAAGGAATTAGTCACCCAATTATACCCACCCCTAAATGGGATAGAAAAGGTCTTGGGACCGACATTTTTTCCTAAAGACCACTGCTCGCCCTGCGCTCCAAGCCGATAAAATAACTTGGAAATCTGACAATCCGGTTTGGATAGACCAGTGATCCATGCCTCAAGAAAAGGTTCAGGCTGCTCTTCAGTTGGTGCAGGAACAATTAGAGCAGGGACATCTTGAACCTTCTACCTCTCCCTGTAATACTCCCATATTTGTTATAAAAAAGAAAAATGGGAGTTGGAGGTTACTACAGGATCTAAGGGAAATTAATAAAACCATGGCACCCATGGGAGCCCTACAACCTGGACTGCCCTCTTCCACGGCTATCCCTAAGGGATTCTTTAAAATTGTAATAGATATAAAAGACTGTTTTTTTCTCCATTCCCCTCGATCCTGGAGATTGTAAAAGATTTGCCTTCTCCATCCCCGTGGTGAATCATAAAGGCCCTAACCCCCGCTTTCAATGGCGAGTACTCCCACAGGGCATGGCCAATTCACCTACACTTTGTCAAAAATTTGTGGCTCAATCCATACACCCAATTCGTGTTCAATACCCTCATAGATATATTATACATTATATGGATGATCTATTAATTGCCGCCAAACAAGAAACGGAGGCGCATCAAGTGACTCAAAAATTAATAATTACTTTACAAGATAGAGGATTTTTTATATCCCCAGAAAAAATTCAAACCTGCTATCCCTTTTTATTTTTAGGATTTCAATTAGAACCCAACTTAATTTATTTGCAAAAAATTAAAATTAAAAGGGATAAATTAGTTTGCCTAAATGATTTTGAAAAACTTCTAGGAGACATTAATTGGCTACGCCCTTATCTTAAATTAACAACAGGAGAATTAAAACCCTTGTTTAATATTTTGCAGGGAACTTCTGATCCCACTTCCCCAAGAAAAATTACTCCAGAGGCTGAAAAGGCCTTAATAAAATTAGAAGCAGCTATTACCCAACAAAATATAGGCTATTTTGACCCCAGTTTGCCTCTTTAATTATATTTGCCACCGAATTCACCCCCACTGGTCTACTATGGCAGAGAGCAGTACCCCTATTTTGGGTACATGCTTCTGCCTCTCAATCTAAAGTATTACCCCCCTACCCCCTTTTAATATCTCAACTTATCTTTATAGGATTAAAATTTTCAGTCAGGTATTTTGGAAAAGATCCCGATATCATAATTACCCCTTACTCTAAGGAGCAAATTAGTTGGCTGCAACAAAGACAAGATAATTGGGCTGTGTTATGCACTGGGTTCCGGGGTAGTTTTGATACTCACATGCCCAGCGACAGACTTATTCAATTCCTTAATATTACTCCTTTCGTTTTTCTAAAAAATACCTTAATAAATCCCGTCCCCAATACTTTGAACATCTTCATTGATGGATCCAAAAATGGAAAAGCTTCATATGTTATCGATAATGTTCCTCACTTTGTAAATACTTCCTTTAAATCTGCTCAGTTAGTAGAATTATTTGCTGCACTTTGTGCTTTTTGGTTGTTAAAGACCCACCCTTTTAATCTGTTTTTGGATAGCCATTATGTTGTCAGAGCTTTACAAGTTTTAGAAATGGTTCCGGTTATTCAACCTACTACACCTACTTTTCAATTATTTTTTGCATTACAGAAACTTATTAGACAACGTTCATACCCCTTTTTGTAGGACATATTCGTGCTCATTGTGGCCTACCTGGGCCGCTAACCCGGGGCAATGAATTAGCTGACTTGGCAACCCAAATAGTTACCTTATCTCAAACAGTTGATCCGGTGACCCTTGCACAAGAGGCCATGCTGTTCACCACCTTAATGCTCATACCCTGCGCTTAAAATTTAAAATTACTAGAGAACAGGCAAGACAAATTGTTAAAAACTGCAAAAATTGCCTAACCCTGCTCCCTGAACCCCATGTAGGTGTAAACCCCAGAGGGCTCATACCTGGACAACTTTGGCAAATGGATGTTACTCATGTCCCCTCCTTTGGAAGGTTAAAATATGTACATGTTACCATTGATAACTTTAGTGGATTTATTTGTGCCTCCGCTCATTTAGGGGAGGCCACAAAAGATGTTATAAACCATCTCCTATATGTTTTTTCTGTCATGGGACAACCCCAAACTATAAAGATGGATAATGGGCCCGGATATACCAGTCAAAAGTTCAAACAATTTTGCCCCAAATGAGCATAAAACATATTACTGGAATCCCCTACAACCCCCAAGGACAAGGAATAGTGGAAAGGGCTCATCAGACTTTAAAAAACACCCTCATTAAACTTGCGTCACAAGAGACATTATATTCCCTTAAAGGAAACTATAAGACTTTACTATTACATGCTCTCTTTGTCTTAAACTTTTTAACTCTTGACGCTAATGGCAAATCTGCCGCAGAACGCCTTTGGCATCCCACCACACAAACAGACTACACCCAGGCCCTATGGAAAGACCCACTGATGGGAAAATGCAACGGCCCTGACCCAGTCATTATCTGGGGAAAAGGATCAGCTTGCATTTATAATTCTAAAGAAGGGGGAGCTAGGTGGTTACCTGAAAGACTAATAAAACCGTATAATAAATCCAGGGACCCTCCCTGAGAAAGTTTTTCTCTTCTTCTAGGATCCACGGTGCTGCAGAGTCTCAATAACTCGTGACCATTCCTGTAATTGGTAAGATAAAGATGCAGCCAAAACTTGTGCCTCTATGGCTTTTAGCCTCAACAATAATCAAAAATGTAAATTCAGGCTTTGGACCGCCCCCCCTCAAGAAAGGAACTTTATACTGCACTCTTTGGCCCTCCCTGTGACTGCTCAGGAGGATATTGGCCTGAAGCTCCTAGTAGTTACACTCGGACAGTGGATTGTACAACTAAGGTGGCCTACCTCCGCGCAGAAGTAAATACTAATTCTGGAGGATTTCATCAACCAAAATGGGTTTGCATTAATAAACCAAAAATAGTTCCCTCTAAAACAGGCCAAGCCAGACAAAATTGCTCAGAATCCTGCGCATATACCACAGCAATGCACAGCACTTGCTATACATCAGCCGCCATTTGTATAGGCAAACAAGGTCTTCAATACTTTCAAGCCTCCCTGACCAAAACCTTTCGCCCTGAAGGAACGGCCACACACGTGACCACTGGTCTTTTTGGGTATACAAGACTCCATACACAGTTGCAACTTGCCGGCTGTGAGGGAACTATTGGCAAACCCTCTTGCTGGCCCCTTAAGGCCCCCATAGGCATATTTGATGGAGGAGGGCCCACAGATATCCAAGTACTGAAATCACTAGAACCCCAACTGCCTCAACTTACGTATCATCCCTTAGCATTACCCAAGTCCCAAGCATCAAATTTAGATATAAATACAATGGATATTTTAAACACCACCTTTCTTTTACTCAACAACTCTAACCCGGTACTTGCTAGTGATTGTTGGCTTTGTTTAGCAGCAGGGAGAGTTATGCCTTTAGCCATTTCCGCCACATATAATGTGAATACTAAAGACACATGCTCCCCTAGCCCCCCTCTTAGGGTCCAACCTATGGGCAATTTTACAACCTGCCTCTCAGGTGCAATGCAAAACAATACCCTAAATGTTGATATTGGCATGTACCCCTCCAATAATTGTGAAATATTGAAGAACTATTCTCAACCTACACCATCTCTTTGCCCCCCAGCGGCACAATATTTGTCTGTGGAGGAAATTTGGCCTATCCCCAATTGCCATCCAACTGGACAGGAAATTGTGTTCTCGCTTTATTACTCCCAGATATAAGTGTCGTACCAGGGGATGAGCCCCTACCTGTCCCTAGTTTTGATATGATAGGAGGAAAGAGACACACATGAGCAATTACATTTATTCCCCTCCTCGTGACCCTAGGAGTTACTGCGGCCGTAGGGTCGGGAACAGCCGGATTAGGTGTGTCTCTACATAAGTATAATCAATTATCAAAACAATTAATTGGAGATGTCCAAGCATTATCTGGCACTATCCAGGATCTACAGGACCAAGTGGACTCCCTAGCGGAAATGGTCCTCCAAAATAGAAGGGGGTTAGATTTACTAACCGCAGAACAGGGAGGTATCTGCTTGGCTTTACAGGAACGATGCTGCTTTTATGCAAACAAGTCTGGCATTGTCCGGGAAAAGATCAAGAACCTTCAGGAAGATCTGGAAAAACGACGAAGGGAACTGACTGATAACCCCCTCTGGACTGGGCTTAATGGGCTTTTACCTTATCTCCTACCCCTGTTAGGACCCTTATTCGGTATACTTATTTTACTCTCTTTCGGGCCTTTCCTTTTCAATAAAATTATGACTTTTATAAAAACCCAAATAGATACAGTAGTTAAGACTAAAATAATAGC
This sequence comes from Megascapheus bottae, assembly GCF_031878675.1. Taxonomy (NCBI): domain Eukaryota; kingdom Metazoa; phylum Chordata; class Mammalia; order Rodentia; family Geomyidae; genus Megascapheus; species Megascapheus bottae. Next base: position 6,622,126 of record NC_143509.1, on the reverse strand, counting down.
TATTCAATATCAGCCCCTTAGTACCGTTGATACTGACCAAAGTCCAGGACTAGACTTTACCACTCTAGCCTAATTTCAGGACCTTTTTAAATTTTTCCAGTATAATTCTTTTGGCCTTTGAGCTTTTTCAACGCCTTACTTATTTTATAAACATCAAGTTAATTCTGTCAATCTCGGTGCATTGTCGTTGCCTAGAGGACCTAGAAGGCCCTGCAGGGCCTGTTGAGAACCCTCCTGAGAGAGGACTTCAGTTCCATAAACGCCTCACCCGTTAACACCAAGGTAGCTAGAGAGCATCCAATGACGGGAATAGTATGGAGCTTACCCTGGATGGCACAACATACAGAGGCCGTACTGGCCGGCTCAACAAGGCATGTTGCCAGGAGTAAGGTGGCCCTCCATATTGCCTAAGACAGGATGTTCTCTCAACCAATCTTTAAAGACTGTTTAAAGGAAAGGGGGAATTGTCAGAGACCAAGGAGTTAAACGGAACAAAGCAAAGACCCTCTAGCCTTGAGCAAACCGCACCTGGTTGAGTCATCTGCACAAAATACTTCTCGGAATAACCGCAGGTTGTGTCACTTGGGTTAGCACAATGGCCAAAAGAATAGCCTGACCCACCCCTAACCTTGAGATTTCCCATTCTTGTTATCGCAAAAACTCTCCATCCCCCCCTCTATACTCCCTTCCTTACACTCAGGGTATATAAACCCTGCTTTGCTTTTAATAAAAGAGACCTTGACGCGACCCAGACTGACTCTGTCTTTCTTTATGCGCCTGGTCTCCTTCCTCTCTTTCCCCCATTAGTTTTCTTCTCTTAGGAGGTGCCTCCTCGAGCCTGACGAATAACTGAACCCGCGGGTCAGGTCAGTCCCCCCTTTTCTAATAAACAAAAAGGGGAAATTGTTGGGGCCTGATTTCCGTCTCTGAGGCCTAATTCTGGCTCAGCAGCAATTAAAGGGCTTTGACAAGGGATTCAGGCCTTTCCATACCTCTCTTAAGGCATCTTTGTGTACATGACTCAATTGAACCCCTTCAGGTTCGCGGGTCTCGCAGTAGCTCAGGTCTCACGCACTTTCCTGCACCTGTCCTGCCCAGTACCTGAAAGCCCCACCCAGACCCTTAGTGGTAGCACAGAGGCCCTCTTCCTATTGGCTAGCTTCCCAGTTCCCACCTTCTCTTACCCCAACAGTATATAACTGTCTAATGCAATAAAGGCATGAGAGCATCAGAGAACATGTGAGAACAGCAGATCAGAACAGCAGAGATCAGCAGAGAGATCTGATGCGCTTTCATGGTTAACACTGCTTCTGACTCAGCGGGGTTTTTTCTTCCCCAGTAATTGGGGGAGGGCTGGGTCATCAACACTTACCATCTCGCTCGGCTCTCGGTGGATTACAGGCTGGCCCTGTGTGTCCCTCCCCATTCCCGTGTTGCTGCCCCAGAGAGGAGCAACAGTAAAATATCCATGATAGAAAATTCACATCCAACCATTGTAAAATTCAGTTTGTGGGGTGACCATCTCTAGACATGCATGATCTTTACAAACTAAAATGTTATACATTAAAAACAAATGAATCCTTACTCATGAATATCCTTGACACAGTGCTCCTGTGTCATCAATTACACTAATGAAACCAGATAAATACTAAGAATGTGTCCAGACAGGTAGGATTCACAGGAATGGGGGTTATGTTTTTTCCTCTGCAAAACCATATTACAGATGGATTTTCTACCTCCTGATGTCAGCTCCTCTTTTCAACAGCCTGATTAGGAAACTTTTGAGGTCCCTGTTCCTCAGGCTGTAGATGAAGGGGTTCAGGAAAGGAGTGACCACTGTGTACATCACTGAGGACACAGCACTGCCCCTGGCAGAATGTGACACAGCTGATTCAACATAAACACCCATTGCTGTCCCAAAGAATAAACACACCACTGACAGGTGAGAGCCACAGTTGGAGAAGGCTTTGAACTTCCCTCTTGATGATGGAATTCTCAGCATTGAACAAATACTTTTATAGTAAGAGAGAAGGATTCCAAAGATTGTAGGAAATCCATAAATGATAGCAAAAACATATCTGAAGACATCATTTGAGAGTGTGTCTCTACAGGAAAGATCCAGAATTTGTGAAGGGTCACAGAAGAAATTTGGGATTTCCAGTTCCTTGAAATCGGTCATCTGCAATGCCATCCACATGTGCAGCTGTCCTTCCAAGAAGCTGACAAGAAGAGACAGCAAAACCAAGGACACACAGAGACGAGGGTTCATGATGAGAGGGTAATTCAGGGGGTGACAGATGGCCACAAAGCGGTCATAGGCCATCACAGTAAGAAGCATAACATCCATACAGCAAAAATGATGTAGAAGCACATCTGCACAGGAAATGGCTCTGCTGTGACTCTGCAGGTTCATCAGCATCTTGGGAATGGTGGTGGAGATGAAGCAGATGTCATCCAAGGAGACGATGGAGAGGAAGAAGTACATGGGGGTGAGGAGGTGGGGGTCCGAGCTGACAGCCAGGATGATGAGCAGATTTCCCAGCACAGTGATCAGGTACTTGGACAGGAACAGTCCAAAGAGCATGGGTTGTAATTTTGGATCCTCTGAGAGTCTCAGGAGAAGGAAATCTGTAACCTGGGTTAGATTTCGTGCCTCTATATCACTTGGGCAACTGCTCATAAACAAAAAACATCTTGTTAGGAAAATGAAACACATATCCAGAAATTTTCAACTGTATACAATTGAAATTCAAGTACATACAAGTTTGAATTTTGCACCACCCATGCAGTACAATATACTCATGAATGTTGGTGAAGAGTGGCATTCCCTTACTTCTAGAATCTTCTCACTCTGAGATGCCTTGTTCCTTGGGCTTTTTCTACATCTGAAGTTTCCTCGTGTGACACACATCTGTGTTGAAAAGCAAAGAATAACTGGGCTGGCTAGAGCAAGATCACCTGGCAGTACAGCACAGACTTGTGTAGTGGGGGGAGCAGGTTCCAGGGCAGCAGGGGGGAATCTAAGCGTTTTACACATTTATGATGCATGTCTCTGTCTAGGAGCCTATTTTTGGAGCCAGTGCCCAGACCTAGGCTCTAGGAAGCCTATCAATTGAGAGGGTAGGACAGTAGGTTTTCCTATAGAGATTGAGATTCTGGGTGGTAAACTGGGCTGGAGAATTTGTGGACCATCCACTGGGGGAAGGGCCAGCAGTAGGTCAAGCCACTAGAGCAATATTGGGTTAGGAGAACAAAGCAGATTCCCAGCCATTAGTGCAGTGAATATTTTTTATGCCAATTAAAAAACCCAATCCCATCCGATTCTTATTCATCTCTGACATCACGCAGGCACAAATATACTTCTGGTTCCTCTGCACTTGCCTTTTCTGGGATTATGGCATTTGTGGGAAAATGGGTAGGTCTGGAAATGTGATATTGAGTGAAATAAGTCAGGCTCATAGAAACAAAGTACGCTGAACATTCCCTTAAACATGGAAATTAGATCTCAATTATCAAGGTGTATGAATACATACAGGGTCTTATGTATCAATTCACAAACCAATTGAGTAAAGTATGGTAGGAAAGTATTCTGGTGGAATAACTCCTTTCATCACCTCATCTGTTGTTTAACCAAATGAATAAGAGGAAGATAAAGAGCCTGCTCTTTAAAAATATACATTGTTTCAGAGGCAGATGGCTCATAATTCTCATTCCAACTATTCTAGGGGCTGAGACCTGAGATTCACAGGTGGAAGCCATTCTGGGCCAGGGATGTCTGAGAAATACTTGTCTTCAATTAACTAGTAAAAAGCAGGAAGTGGAGCTGTAGCTTTGAGCAAAAACCTCAGGGACAGCACCCAGGCCCTGAGTTCAAGCCACCGAACCTACATATGTACTTGCACATAAACACACACACAGACACACACACACACACACACACACACACACACACACACACACACACACACACACACCATAGAAGGTTAAGCATATGAAATGAGAAAGAATGGCCTAAGAACTAGATCTCCGAGAGGGACACAAGGCATATCTGCCAGTAGTTTCATTGATGTAACATCCTCTTGTCATTTTCATCATCATCACAATGTTCCTCCTCCTCCTCCTCCTCCTCCTCCTCCTCTCCCTACTATTTCTACTACTCATCGAACTCCTACTCCTCCTCCTCCTCTTTTCAGTCAGCCTCTATGAAAACTTACGAAATTGGTTTGAACCATTTATATCCTGCTGTATTTGGTAAGCCACAAATGAGAATGAAAAGCACAGTAGGTAAATAATTCTCCATTACATATATTGGTACCCCTAACCTTCAAACACTACCTGCAAGTTCACTGAGGACATACACTTTCCAGTCCCCTTGTGTGCAGGGATTTACATGGGCATCCTCACCCCCTGTGATGGCCAAACCATCCTACCTGTCCTCATGCTGCAGAGAAGATATTCCTGAAAGTCGTTTACTGCCCATCATGCCCCACACAATTGCTTAAGCTGCTCAGCTAAGACACAGGAGGACAGATCTGAGGACCCCAGTTCTGTTGCTCAGCAAAAGTGCAGCCTCTGTCCTCACGAGAGAGGTGAAGACACAGAAGGAGCAGAGATGGTGGTGATGAGGAGACAGATATAGGACCAGTGTGCTGGTGACAAGTGAGGGAAGGCTCATCCTTGACTTCTATATGGCCTTGGAGGATTAATACCCACAGGTCACAAGTTTTGGACATTTGACACAGGGGCTGACAGAATCATAAAAAAAAATCCATGCCAGGTTGAAAATTGCTTTGTCTAGCAAGAAGATTTATAGATTTAAACTTTGGTCATTTATCCTTATTTGATGAAGGGCAGAACCATTCCGTTTTCATTTTCATTGGCATTAAAATATGCTTTACCAAAGCCTTACATATTATGGACAAACTAGAGTAACGTTTATAATATTTTTGTTGTTCTACAATTGATCCACACAAAACATCACCAAGAATATCATTGTTCTACCCTGAGAATGTTATTTATTTTATAAATATTTTATTCATATGATCATTATTTATACAAACATATCCTTAACTTCCCAGGTCGCAATACCTGCAAAAACCCAGCTGAGTCCCCATGCAACATTTCTTTGATGTTCCCATATGATGTAGCAGAGTCCCAGGATTCACTGTAGCACAAGTATGGGGAATGAATTGAACTTGCACCCCTTGGAATGATCCAGAGGATCAGAAACATAAAGCAATAAGTGCCCAGATGCCCTACGGATGTGAAAAGGATTCTTAGTGGCACAGATTCCCCATAATGATGAGGAACCAGGCAGCCATATGGGAGGAAAGCGGCCAGGAAAAAAAAGAAAAAAGAATATGAAGGATGTGAGGATTCTGCTGTTGGTAGATTATCAGACATGGATGGAATCATCCCAGAGCACTCTCAGTGGGCCAATGGAGCAAGGAAATGTGGTATATATACATAGTCATCCATTAGTGAGGACAACATTGTATCATTTGGAAAGATCTGGAAAAAAATCATGTTAATGAGAGTAAGTTAGGCTCAGAGAGATACAGAATCTATGTTTTCCCTTGTATGTGCAAGGTTCATTTAGCTCACAAACTCCTTAGTAAATACATTGGGCTGTATGATCTTGTATACAAATGTATTCACGGATATATGGTAGATTCCAGAAGATCTCAAATGGTGTAATTCCATAGAAATGCATAGAAGTGGGGACTGAACAGGATTGGAGTGGCATCAAGGGGTAGATGAAGAGGAGAAGATGGGGAGAATGCAAACAAGCATTCAATGTATATCCTACAAAATTATTAAGAGTGAGTGAAGGGGTGAGTAGGGGACAGTGACAATATTGGAGGGGTGATATTGATCGAAATATATTCATAAACCGCAGAAACTGCTTACTACTCCTTATAGGTGCTATGTTACTGAGTTTTATGGTAGGAAAGTATGTTTACAAGACATGAGCATTGATGGGTTTTGCCTATAATAAAGCTTTAACTTGAGCCAAAACAACAAAAAAATAAAAACTAACGAGTATTACACTACCACATCAAATACCTGCCTCAAAGTTTCTGAAGGCTATGACCAATTGTCCCATACAGCAATGAGAACAAGAAAACTTCAAATCTAAGACTAATTGCGCTCTGCATGAGGTGCCAAACTAACCATACTATCCTAATAATGATTGTTTCAGCAGAGACCCTAATAACCCCAGCTTCTCTTTGCTGTGTCCTAGAGTCCTGGATAGTGGGTGGGTGGTTGTGTGAGACATTCCCAGCTCCCCCTACTTCATTCTGCAGAACATCCAACAGGACCAAGGAAACCAAGCCAGATAGGTTGTGTAAACTAGCTCAGAAGGAGCTCCCTCCCACCTACTCAGCTGGCTTTCTATCCCACCAGAAGCAACCAGGCCCCGGGACAGCACATCATGGGGCAAGGGAATCTTGGTGCATGTCTTTGACACAGGGGGCCAAAAGGAGAAGAAAGTGGTGCCTGGGCGTGATGGGGAAGGCATGGCTGGAAGGCCAGGCGAGGTACATGTTGGGAGACTCCTAGTTGGGACACCAGAGGGTGGCTGCCATGAGAGAGGGAGGAGCTTACAGGTGGAGCTGTCAGAAGGGGAGGGACAGCCAGAACAGATTCTATAAGGATCTGAAAACCAAGGTTTCAGTCAAACTGGGTAAAAAGTACAGGGGCCTGTTATCTCCACAGAACTAAGCTCCCCTCAGGGGCCCTACTGATAGAGTACTTGCCTAGAATGCACAAACACCGTTTTGATTCCTTGCAACCACATACATAGAAAAGCTAGAAATGGTCCTGTGACTAAAGTGGTATAGCAAATAAGCATAAGCCAAGAAAGACAAAAACAGAGAGAGAGAGAGAGAGAGAGAGAGAGAGAGAGAGAGAGAGAGAGAGAGAGAGAGAGAGAGAGAGAGAGAGAAGGAGAAAACAGAGGAGCATATAATAAAACAGAAATCTTTGCCTGAATACATGCAGTGTCTGAAAACTATTGTGGATATTCTCTTTGTCTCCTCTTCAACAGTTTGTGGGTTTTTTGTTTTTAACTTAATATTTTACTAACTTTTTATTTTGATCATCATGGGACTTGAATTCAGGGTCTGGGTGCTGTCCCTGGGATTTATTACTCAAGACTAAATCTCTCCCACTTTGAAACATGGGGCAACTTCAGGTTTTCTGGGAGTTCATTGAAAACAAGAGTCCCTCGATCCTTCCTGATGAGCTGGCTTTGAACCATAATCCTCAGATCTCAGCCTCCTGAGTAGCTAGGATGACAGGCATAAGCCACCAACACACAGCTTTATTCAACTTTAGAGTTTCCTAATGAATTAACCATTCCGAGCACATTTTTTTTGTTTATTCCAATTTCAATAAATAATGAAACTCCAAATTATAAAAAATAGAAAACAATAATAGAACAGGCATCAATTCTTTTTTAATATCTTTTTATTGTAATTAATAGAAGGGTTACATCATATTTGCCAGACAGAAGGGGCACTACTTAACAAAGAACAGGCAACAATTCTGAAGATATTGAACCTTGCTGTATGAAATATTTCTGTAGATTCCCCATGAAATATTTTATAGGACAAAACTGTGTCCATGAAGAAAACATGAACCAATTCAGCAGTGAAATTCACTAGGGAAAATGTTGAAAATGACCTATACAATTTGAGGGGACTGGGTTCCAGGAGTGAAAAGACTGGGAGAAAATGAGGGAGGAGATGATACTGTTCAAGAAGAAATGCACTCAATTCCTGAGTTACATAAACTTCACCCCTCTGTATATCACCTCTACAATAAAAGGAAAAGAACTATGGCCATGAATTTGTGTGTGTGTGCATGTGTGTGTGTGTGTGTGTGTGTGTGTGTGTGTATGCGTGCATATGTGTGTGTGTGTGCATGCACGTGCGTGTGTGTGTGTGTGTGTGTTTGTGTGTGTGTGTACAGTTCTGGGACTTGAAGTTATGCTCTGAGCTGTGTTTGCTCAGGACTGGTGTTCTGCTCCTTGAGCCCCAGCTCCTTTTATGATTTTGTGCATTTAGTTGGAGGACAGAGTCTCATAGAATGTCCTGGCTGGCTGGCTTCAAACTCTGATCTCCATATCATAGTCTCCTGAGTAGCTAGTAGTACAGGTGTGAGCCACCAACAACCAGGTTTTTAGTCTCTATTTTCAAAGAGTAAATTGCATTGCAGTGTTGCCATAGACATGGTAATTTCTATACCTGTTTCTTTCTAGTGTTGTGTATCTTTAAAGTAGCAAATAGAAGGGCTTCAAGAGCTGAGCAACCAAAACAAAATTCTAGAGGTTCAGGAAATATCCCACAGAGAATGATTTCAGAAGCTTTGGCCTCAGGTGGTAAATACAGCTTACAAATACTCAAACTCAGTAGGCACATAGCCTTTGTTTTCTGTTTAATTTTTTTCTCAAGAGTTTTTTTTCAACAGTTGTCCAAGCAGCAGAGAATCTGGCAGTCTCAAAACCGTCACAAAGTTCCATCTCCTGAGATTCTAAGATGACCCTGAACTACAGCACTTCATGGTTAGGCTCTTCCTGTCCATGTAACTGATCATTGTGCTCAGAAAAGCTGCTCATCATCCTGGCTGACATCTCTGATCCCCACCTCCACACTCCCATGTATTTCTTCCTCTCCATCCTCTCCTTGCATGACATCTGTTCACCTCCACCACCAAGTTGCTGGCGGACCTCCAGAGTCACAGCAGAACCATCTTCTATGGGGGCTGCCTCACACCAAGGTCTCTGTTCATCCTTTTTATGTGTGGTGGTAATATGCTTCTGACTGCCATGGCTTTTGTCAGGGTTGTGGCCATTTGTCACACTCCACATTACCAAGTCACCTGGAACCTTCATCTCTGTGGCTCCTTAATTGGATGTATTTTTCCCTCACTGTTATTGACTCCTGGCTGTACTATTCCTTACTGATTGCTCAAAGGCAACTGCACTCCTGGCTTTTCAGTGGCTCATTAGACATAAGAGTCACATTCACTTTACCATTTGACGTCAAATCTCAATTCTCAGAAGTATTAGCTAAGATTACAGGTGTGAACTACAACATCTGGCTGATAACTTTATTGTTTGATTAACTTTTTGCCTTTCATGGTGTGTGTGTGTGTGTGTGTGTGTGTGTGTGTGTGTGTGTGTGTGTGTAGGCAGATATTTTATTGGTGAGTAGTAGAGAAAGATATGCTGGACTTTGGACACCCATTTATTCATTTTCTTTCTTTTTTGCCAGTTGTGGGGCTTGAACTCAGGGCCTGAGCACTATCTTTGAACCTTTTTCAAGGTTAGAGCTCTACCACTTGAGCCAAAGCAGTACTTTGCGGTTTTTTTCTGTGTGGGTGCTACCGAGGAATCAAATCCAGGTCTTCATGCATCTTAGGCAGCACTCTTATCACTAGGCCAAACTCCCAGCCCTGGACATCCATTTTTCTATTACTCATCTTCTAATACTGGAAAATCCACAGAGGCTGAGATAGCACAGACTGATTCGTGTAATTATGTGCATTTTGCCTTGATCCACTGAGGAGAAAAAAAACAGTTACTAATTAGCCTGTCTTTTTATTCTGTGATTTTTGTAGTCCAGTCTATATTTGTTCTTCTCCTCCTTGACTGGATCTCTGCATTCAGAAGCTTCTTAGTGAATTTGTTTTTAATTGTATTAGGTACAGCAGGCATGGGAGATCATTCAGAGCTAGATGTGTTGGCCCAGACCCTACAAAGCAGCTTTGAAACTCCGCAAGTTCTGAGACATAGGGGAGTTAGGAAGGAAAGTGGAAAGAAAATCTTAAAATTTTCTTTATCATCATTCAGGTGGTATGATTGCAATATCTCAGGAAGACCATCATGAATACATAATATACAGAGGTATAGATACATACATGATTATATGTGTGTATATGCACATAGATATACATGCATATTTCTTTTGTGTGCGCTTAGGACCTGGGTCCTGTCCTGTCACGTTTTCTCTCAGGCTGGTGCTATACCACTTGAGCTACACCACCAAACCTTGTTTTGTGCAGGTTCATTAGAGATAAGAGTCTCATGACTGGCTTCCTATTGCAATCCTCAGATCTCAACCTCCTGAGTATCTAGGATTATCATCGTGAGACACTGTTGCCCAGCTCCAATTCAGAGATCTTCACTTAAAATGTCTTGACTGACACTGCATAGGCCACGTTGGAGCAGAGGCAATGGATTCTTCCATTAGAGCCTCAGTTCTGCTCACCACAGTGGAAAACCCTTTGCCATGTCTATAGAATTTATATCATGGAAATGCCCTTTTAGTTGTTCTCACTGGGCCTTGTCCATGATGAGCACATACTTCTAATGAGCTACATTTCCAAACCCAAGAAGTGTGTGTGTGTGTGTGTGTGTGTGTGTGTTTCTTTTGACAAGATCTTACCATGTAGCCCAGGCTGGCCTTAGACTTGTGTTCCTCCTGCATCTCCTTCCAAAGTGCTGGGATGATAAACTGTAGGTACTTCACATCATGCCCAGTGAATGCATCTCCTTGTTTAGGTAGGCGTTACAGGAAAACCATGAAGTGGTCCCATTACCAGGGTGCGCGCGCGCACGCACACACACACACACACACACACACACACACACACACACGGTAAGAGGCACACTGTTTTCATTCTAAACTGTCCATTTAATCTCAGTATTGGATAATGCCAGTCCACTTCAACTATTGTAATATTGAAAGGATATTGCATTCCCTGTTTAAAGTGACTTAAGATCTGTTTTATACTTAAATTGTCTTCATATATCTGATGTATGATTACAAGAAGGAGAGCAGGAAAATCATTAATAACTTTCATGTTAACTGGTTTAGCCCCAATTAAGAAAAAGATAGGAGTACTAAGTGTAAATTATTCGCATGTCACTATTCCCATTCAAAGCATGAAGAGCCAGGGGTATTTTTTTTCTTTTTGTATTTCACTGTATTATATTGGTTTTTCTTTTTAAGTGTTTGGAGACATACTCACACAAAAAATGTAACCACTGCCACAGAATTCTTCCTCCTGGGGCTCTCAGAGGATGCTGAACACCATCCTGTCCTCTTTGGGCTCTTCCTGTCCATGTACCTGTTCACAGTGGTTGGAAATCTGCTCATCAACCTGGCCATCACCTCTGACCCCCACCTCCACATCCCCATGTACTTCTTCCTCTCTAATCTGTCCTTGATTGACATCGGCTTCACCTCCACCACCGTCCCTAAGTTGCTGATGAACCTCCAGAGTCACAGCAGAGCCATCTCCTATGGGGGCTGCCTCACCCAGATGTCTCTTTTCATTACTTTTGCATGTACTCATTCTATGCTTCTGACTGCTATGGCCTATGACCGTTTTTGGCCATCTGTCACCCACTGCATTATTCATGCATCATGAACCCTCGTCTCTGTGTCTCCTTACTTTGGGTGTCTTTCACACTTGGTCTTTTGGAATCCCTGCTACACAATCTGATTGTCTTACAGCTTACCTGCTTCAGGACTGTGGACATTGCTAATTTCTTCTGCCAACCTTCCCAGCTGCCTCACCTGGCCTGTACCAACAGCTTCAGCAATGAGATAGTCATGTGTGTTATTGGCATCCTGCTTGGAGTTCTCCCTGCCTCATCATTCTCTTCTCCTACTGACAAATTATGTCCTCCATTTTGAAAATCCCATCGGCATGGGGGAAGTACAAAGCCTTCTGCACCTGTGGCTCTCACCTGTCCATCTTGAGCTTCTTTTATGGCACAGGACTGGAGGAGTACTTTGGTTCAGCTCTGTCAACATCCCCAGAAACCATGTGGTGGCCTCAGTGATGTATGCTGTGGTCACTCCCCTGCTAAACCCCTTCATTTACAGCCTGAGGAACAGGGACATTAGCAGAGCCCTGGAGAGATTCCACACCGGGCATTCTCCGTGTTTGCTCCTGCAGCTTCCAGGTAGGAAATTAATTGGAAAAGTTAGAAAACCAACACCTGTTTTTCTAATGATGCTCACTTTGCATTCCTGAATTTTTACCTTTCAGCTTTGGCTCTTTCCTCATGTTTATTTAGAGAAGGATCTTGGTTGCAATGTTGGAGAGGGGGAATTGAACAATTTTCCAATAGGTATAAAGTTTTAGGCTGAGAGTGGTGGACATCTTATTCAAGCAGATAGAAATGACCATTACCAAAGGGAAAAAAGGAATCAATATGAATAATGACACCAAACCGTGTTTGTACATGACAAATATTTTCTCATGTCTATTTTGTTTCTTTTGCCACAATGAATGGAAAGCAAAAGCTGATCAAATGTCAAGAAAAGGAGGGATTGGACAAAATATATTTTATCCTTAATCTTCCTCTGGAGTGGAAGAGCTCAATGGATGCTGATGATGGAGTTTCTTGCTATTCCTTTGTGTCACATGGGCTATTTGGGGTAATTAGACTGTTAATGCATTTGGAGTCCAAGACATTAAGGAAAAAAATTACCTTTTGGGCAGGGACTTTGGCTTAGTGTTAGAGTGCATGCCCGGCATGCACGAAGACCTGGATTTCATTCCTCAATACCACATAAGTTAAAATAAGAAAAAGCCAGAAGTGGCGCTCTGGCATAAGTGGCAGAGCTCTAACCTTGAGGAAGCCTAAGGACAGTGCTTAGGCCCTGAATACAAGCTGCAGAACTGGCACACAAAAATAGAAAAGGAAAAAATCTCCCTTTCTTTCCCATTCTTTCTTATTTTTTGTTTGTTGTTTTTAGCAGTCCTTAAAATCTGGCTCTGGGTGCTGTCCCTGAGCTTTTACTCAAGACGAAATCACTCAGGCTTAAGCCACAGCCTCCCTTCTGGATTTTTCTGAGTAGTTTTTTGCAAATAAAAGCCTCGCATGACTTTCCTGCCTCGGCTGGATTCAAGCCAGAATCCTCATATTTCAGTTTTCTGAGTAGCTAGTGTTCGAGGATGGAACCGCAGATGCCTGTCTCCCTCCAGCCCTTTAGTCTGATTCTTCCAGTATAGTCTGATTGTTCCAGTCTGTATGAACCATACTGTGTTCTCTTTCTGTCAGGGATGTGTGAATTAGGAAGCTCCTATATGACATTGCTTTCTCCATTGCTAGTATCCATATTAAGCCGCCTTGGAGCCAAAGGCTATTGATTTATGTTGAATGGAGAAAGGAATAGGAGCTGAATGCACTGATTATGATCCAGTAGAGACAAATCCTGAAGAACAGGGGGAGGACTGGTTATTGCCAAAAGTGGTTCTTCATGAGGAAAACCAGTTTAATAGTTTCCGTTGTAAGCTGGAAGAATACCAGCATGCAACAGTTAAGCTGTGATAATCATGATTACACTGTACACAGTTGGCTGCAGCCTGGGCAGGACATTCCAGAGTCTAATTGCCAACCAGCCCCACAAAGTCAGAAATGAAGCTGAAGACTCAACGGGTAGAGTGCCAGCCTTGAGCAAAGTATCTCATGCACAGTGCCAGGCCCTAAACTCAAGCTCCACTACTGGTACAACAACAAAAATCATGATTTGTTGTCCATGGTCACCACAGCATGTCATTCTGTACTCTCCTTCTCTTTCGTACTCCTTTGTGAAATCATAGACAATAGCATCTATCGTGGCCTAAAATGATTACATACATTGCTTCCTATGAACTCCAGTGTGAAGAAGGTGGGGTTTGTAAGGATGCATATGGGGAAGAAAGTCACCACAATATCCTGGATGAGCGAGGAGGAGTTCTGCAATGCAAGGATATGAGTTATGTATTGCATGTAATTTCTGTCATATGATCTACATATGATGTTACCGGAGTATATGTTTGAAGTTACTTGTAGCATTATTGCTGTTGTTGTCATTACTTGTCAGAAATTAACATTAGAATGAATAAACATGCCAATTATTAAATGTGAATTATTAAACTTAAAAATCAATAAAACATCTAGTATTAAAATAAAGTAAATGATCTTGTGAAATTAACTACAGATCATTAGGTAGAGAAGAATGAAGAGACAGGTGGGCAATTAGGATAGAAGTTGTTATTGATCACAATTCATCGTACTTGTAACCTAGGATGCCGAATTGAAACCTCTTTGTACAACCATATCATGATGATGATGATGATGTTGATGATGATGATGAAACCCCTTTGCACTGCTCCTTAAAGATACTTCTTTAAATGGGAATGTAAAAATAAGCAGTCCCTATCAATTATGTCTATTATGTCAAACACATCTCTTAGGACAATCACTTTAAGATTGTGGACCAAACTATTTTGACATGTATATGGAGGAAAATTAATGTTTATCTCCCATATATACCAAAATGCTCAGTGGGGGGTAAGATCAAATGGGATTCATCACAGGGAGGCAAAGCTGGTTCAACTTAGGCAAATCAATTAATATAATTCAACACATCAACAGGAGCAAGGACAAAAATCACATGATTGTCTCAATAGATGCGGAAAAGGCATTTGACAGGATCCAACACCACTTTATGTTAAAAGCTCTGGAGAAATAGGAATCCATGGAATATTCCTCAATATAACAAAGGCTGTGTTTCACAAAACCACTGTTAGTATTATATTTAATGGTGAAAATCTAAAGCCATTCCCTCTAAAATCAGGAACAAGACAAGGATGCCCACTCTCTCCACTACTCTTTAACATAGCACTAGAATTCCTAGGGAGCGCAATAAGGCAAGAAGCAAGCATAAAGGGGATCCAAGTAGGGAAAGAGGAAGTAAAATTATCCCTCTTTGCAGATGACATGATTCTGTATTTAAAGAATCCTATCAACTCTACTCCCAAGTTCCTTGCACTGATTCAAAACTTTGGAAGTGTAGCAGGCTATAAAATGAACCCTCAAAAATCAACTGCCTTCCTCTATGAAAACAGTGAGAGGAACGAGGCAATAATCAGGAAAGCAACTCCTTTCACACAGCCTCAAAGAAAATAAAGTACCTAGCAATTAGCTCAACTAAGAATGTAAAGGAACTTTTTGATGAAAACTTTAAAACCCTAAAAAAGGAAATTAAAGCAGAACTAAGGAAATGGAAAAACCTCCCTTGATCCTGGATTGGAAGAATCAACATTGTGAAAATGACAATCTTGCCAAGGGCTATCTACAAATTCAACGCAATACCCATCAATATCCCAATGGCATTCTTTAAAGAAATAGAAGTGGCAATTCAAAATTTCATATGGAATAATAAAAGACCCCGTATAGCAAAAACACTTCTTAGCAGAAAGAACAGCGCTGGAGGAATTTCAATTCCAAACTTTAGACTTTATTACAGGGCTATAATTATCAAAACACCTTGGTACTGGCACAAGAACAGGCCTGAAGACCAATGGAATAGAACTGAGTACACAGATATTAAACCACAGACCTGTGGCCACCTAATCTTTGACAAGGGAGCCAAAAAATAGAATGGAAGAAAGACAGCTTCTTCAAAAAGTTGTGCTGGCAGAACTGGTTAAGCACCTGCAGAAAGCTAAAGTTGGATCCTTCTTTGTCACCCTGCACAAGAAGGTAAAAGCTGACACACTGAAAACTTTACAAGAAGGAATAGGAGATACACTAGGCCTCCTTGGCACAGGTTGAAACTTTCTTAATAAGGACAAAAAATCGCAACAAATCAGAGATAGGCTGGATAAGTGGAACTGTATTAAACTGCGGAGCTTTTGTATGGCAAAGGATATAGCTAGTAAATTAATTAGGAAGCCTACAGAGTGGGAGAAGATCTTCACCAACCAAACAAGGGACAAAGGCCTCATATCTAAAATATATCAACAGCTCAAAAAATTGAATCACTCCAAAACTAACCTCCAAAGTAACAACCATCCCATTAAAAATTGTCCAAAGTCTGAAAGAGAGTCTTCTCTGAGGAAGAAACAAAAATAGCTTATAGACACATGAAGAAATGCAAATCAAAACAACTCTAAGATTCCACTTCACTCCACTTAGAATGGCCAGGATCAGGAAAAGGAATAATAACAGATGCTGGAGGGGATGTGGCCAGGAGGGATCCCTACTACAATTTTGGTGGGAGTGCAAACTCATTCAACCACTATGGAAAGCAGTATGGCAGTGCCTCAAAAGGCTAAACATAGAAGTCCCCTATGACCCAGCAATTCCAGTACTTGGCATTTACCCAACCATCCAGAATCTAGGGCATACTAAATCCACTAGCACAACAATGTTCATTGCAGCATTAATCACCATAGCAAAGATATGAAATCAACCTATATGTCCCTCAGTTGATGAATGGATCAACAAGTTGTGGTATTTGTACACAATGGAATTCTATGCTGCTGTCAGAAAGAATGACATCGCCCCATTTGTTAGGAAATGGAAAGACTTAGAAAAAATCATATTAAGTGAAGTAAGCCAGACTCAAAGGAATATAGGCTCAATGGTCTCCCTCATTTGTCATAATCAGTAGAAACCTTGGGATCTACTAGCAGAGATCTGCAATAGAGCAAAACCTTAATGCAATAAGGCCATATAATATGGAGCTAATTGAAAGGACCTCCAGGATATTGAAACGAAAGCCAAATAACGAATTATTTTTGTTCTTAATGTACTATGTTATCTCTCATCTCCTTTGTTGTCCCTTGGGTATCTCATATTGTTTCAGTATCTCACTTTGTTATCTGATATATTGAATTTGTTTGTATTTGGTTATTTGAAATTTGATAGGGGAGGAGGGGAAACCAAGACTGGTGTGGGGGGAGGGTAATGGGTACCAAGACATGTGAAAGGGTACCAATGTATGAGAATTAATGCACCTTCTATCTGGCAAATATCATCTAGCCCTTTTATTAATTACAATAAAAATATATTAAAAAATCCCAGCATGAGAGCCACTCGGGGTCACAGTGTCAGCTCCTGAGTGTATACTATATCCCTGGGTGATCAGTTCACCATCTACTTCCCAATAAATTCCCCTTTTTATATGAAAAAAAGGAAATTTTGCTCTAATTTCCCACAAACACCAAGAACATATTCATCTCATCTGTTAGCATTGCTTCCTGATGAATAAGAGAAGACATGTGAAACACAGTCATCCCT
Source organism: Megascapheus bottae (assembly GCF_031878675.1). Taxonomy (NCBI): domain Eukaryota; kingdom Metazoa; phylum Chordata; class Mammalia; order Rodentia; family Geomyidae; genus Megascapheus; species Megascapheus bottae. The sequence goes on along the minus strand of NC_143509.1, from coordinate 6,605,028 downwards.
GTCTCTGTTGCTACACACAATAGGTATAAAAATGAAGCTCAAAAGGAATCATGGAGTTTTCTGGCAGGGAGGACGAGAAAGACCTCGTAGAGGAGATCATTGTTGAGTTGGTGCTTGCAGGCTGTATAGGCCATTATCAGATTTTAAGAAATGGATAGTGTCAATGAAAGGACCTCTAGGATATAGAAACAAAAGCCATATAATGAGTGATTGTTGTCCTTAATGTACTATGTTATGTCTCATCTCTTTTGCTGTCCCTTGGTTATCTCATATTGTGACACTATCTCACCTTGTTATCTGAGATATTGGATATATTTGTATTTGGTTATTTGTAACTGGATAGGGAAGGGGGAAAACAAGATGAGGGGTCGGGGTGTGGGGGAGTGAATTGGGGACCAAGACATGAGAAAGGGTATCAATGTATGTGAATTAATGCACCTCCTATCTGGCAAATATAATGTAACCCTTCTATTAATTACAATAAAAATATATGAAAAAAAAGTTGGTAAGCCAGCACTGGTGGCTCTCGCCTGTATTCCTATATACTCAGGAGGCTGAGATCTAAGGAGTGTGTTTGGAAGCAAGCCTGGGCAGGGAATTTTATGAAACTCTCATCTCCACTAAACTACCAAAGAGGCTGGAAGTGCAGATGTTGGCTCAAGTGGTAGAGCACTAGCTCTTGCGAAAAGAAAGCTCTGGCACAGTGCCCAGACCCTGAGTCAAGCCCTAGAACTGCCACAAAAGAAGATGGAAGGGGGAAGTAATTAGGTATATATGTCAACATAAACATGTGTTTCATGTCACAACTCTTAAAAATTTCTTCTGACAGGCAGGGAACGTGGCCTAGGGTTCCATTCCTCAGTACCACATAAACAGAAAAGTCCTGAAGTTGCTCGTGACTCAAGTTGTAGAATGCTAGCCTTGAGCAGAAGGAAAAAATTCACTGATGACCTCCAAAATACATTTGTAGGTTGTATCCATCAGTACCTCGAATAGGAAGAATACGAACAAATTTAGAAATGTTGTGTTGCAAATATTATTGTTAGGTGAAAGCTTGAACTTGGTGCCTGGGTTCTGTTGAGCTTTCATCGATTGTGTGTGTGTTTAGTTTCAAATAACAGTTTTATGGGATTTCCAGCTGTGGCTGACCCCTTACCGTCGCTAGGATAGCACCCGTGGACCAAAGGTACCTGGGTGTTAGTGTCTTGGGTAAGGAAAAAAATAATAAATGACCTTTCCTTGCAATTTTACACTCTCTCACATAACAGAAGGTTAATTGGCATGTAGAATATGGTTGAAACAAGTGAATCAGCCTAAGATATATCATATGAAAACTGTGTCTCATCGTTTATTGTTTTAATTATGGGGAGGCTCTGTGAACTCTGATGTCACTTCTGCAATCTGCTATAGCATACCACCACGTGCATTTAACTGACATTTCTTAAAAAATTGCATTTCACATGAGTCATTGATGAGAGTTAAATATAAGTTATATTCTGTTTTTAACATTTTTGTGCCAGTCCTTGTGGTTGAACGCAGGGATTAGACACTGCCCATGAGCTTTTTGGCTCATGTCCAGTGCTCCACTCAATGAGCCACAGTGCCACTTCCAGCCATTACTGAGTAGTCTATTGGAGATCAGAGTCTCGCAGACTTCCCTGCCCATGCTGGCTTAAAACCTGATCTTCCACTCACAGCATCCTGCGTAGCTAGGATCTCAGATTTGAGCCACCAGTGAAGCCTCGTTTTTGAGACATTAATTCTTCACTTGTTTGTGGACAGAACTTTCCATTTAAGACATTCATGTACGTGGACAATGCATCTTAAACCCAAACACACCTTCCAAAAATACTTCCTCTCCCCTCCCCCAACTGCTACATTAATATCCACACTTCCTTTTATACATGAACATTGAGTATTGTGACAAAATTCTTCCCTCTGTGTTCACTGATTCCATGTGATCCATTCCTTCTTGGTAGTCCCCTATGCAAGACACTGATATTTTAGGTATTTCTTTTCTGAATTGTCTGGGAACTGTCCAAAGGGTTTACAAGGCAGAATGCCCTTCCTGTATAGGCTATAATTGGTCATACTTTTCATCTTGTCATCTCGACATAGACTAGACCAGCTTTATTTAACAAAGGACATGTTTCAAAACTATTCTTTTAGGCCGTTGTTCTTCCGCACCCGCCATCCAAGTTAGTGGTTCCCTAGAGATGATGTGCTAGGCACCAGTTTGGCAAATTGTGAGCTCTGCGAATTGTGCATCCACAATCATAGAAGAGCCTATTAACAGCCAGTCCCCTGACATCTCCCTAAATATATTCAATGCAATTCTCCTGTGTTGTCCTATTCATGGTCAACTGTGAGGATTGAGCCTGAGGTTTTCATACACTTCAGACATGGGACAATCTTTTCATCTGTACTTCATGGACATGACCCAACAGAGAAGCAACACAACCAAGTGTGTAGATTGTACCACAATATTCATACAAGCGTGCTTTCTGCAAGCTTCCTGGTGATTTAGAGTTTTCCTTTTTGTCTTGATATACATTCTTATGTCTTAACTAAAGAGCAAAACAACTGCAAGTATTGTTTTTGCATAATGAAGACAAGCCAGCAGCTTGGTATTCTGTAAGAGGAGACCAAGGAATAGCAGTAGTGAAGAATGTAAGTTATTTCATTGTTCTGCTGAAGCTCACAGGAGTCGTACCTAAAATTTCTTACTGTTTTCCTATAGTCTGCCTTGTTATCTAATAGAATATGACTGAACAACTATTAGTATGTAAGTGGTGGTAGATGGTTATATAAAAAAAGCAACGTGAATCTAACTTTCTATTTGTCTATTGTCACTGAATATACTGAATATTAAAAACTGGAAAATAATTGGTGAAAGACCTTGTTAGGCCCCCAATGAGAACCTGGGTATGTGTCTCATTTCTCTCTGACTTTGAGGAAGAGAATACCAGATTCTTGTTTAGGGGCTTATTGACTGACCACAAAACAGAGCTGCAGGGGTCAAAGCTAGAAACCAGTATAGGAACTGCAATAATCAGAAGACGATTGTAAAGGAAGAAATCCAACTACTAAGTGTCAACCAAAATTGCCTAAATCTCAGGAATCCCTTGCTACATTGTCAGCAAATTTCTCAGTTCCTGAAAATACTTCAGGAAGAAGCAGGTATCATATCAGAGATCTTGATTTATATATGATGGAGACTTAAGAATTCATGTTTTTTTAAGTATAATCCAGTCCCAGTCCTGGGGCTTCATACCTGGAATCCTAGCTACTTAACAGGCTGAGCTCTGTAGGTAGAAGTTCAAAGCTAGCATAGGCAGCAAAACCTGTGAGCTCCCATCTCCAATTAGCTACCAGGAAGCCAAAAGTTGAATTTCAAAAGTTTGAGCTTTCCTTTGGGCAGGAAAACCTCAAGGCCTGTACCCAAGCCCAGAGTCAAAATACTAGGATCCATATGGGGAGAGGAGGGGAGGGAGGGAGGAAGGGAGAGAGAGAGAGAGAAAACAAGGATGCAGAAATCGTCTGGGAGCTTGCACACACATTGGATGAAAATGAATTTCACAGATTAAAAAAAATTACTGCTGTGAATTACCCTGTAATGAAGAATAATATGTATTTTCTCTGATCAGAAAACACTGCCTATAATGTTCTAACATGCTTGAGTATCTACAGTGAATACATAAATGGGAATATATGAGACATAAAGCAATCTAAGATTATTGTGTTTGTCACAACTGAAAAGTGTGGAACAGAATATCAATATCAACTATGCATATTTGAGTTCAAAATCATTCTGGAATTCTGACTTCTTCATTTTCTATTGCTCTCTCTTTTCATTGAATGTTTCCAATTAATGCAGAGCTGTGCAATCTAACACACACATCTCAGAATTTTATCTCCTGGGATTCTCAGATGACCCCGAGCTACAACCCATGTTATTTGGACTCTTTCTGTCCATGCACCTGATCACTGTGGTCAGAAATCTGCTCATCATCCTGGCCCTCACCTCTGATCCCCACCTCCAAACCCCCATGTACTTCTTCTTCTCCATCCTCTCCTTAGCCGACATTGGCTTCACCTCCACCACCCTCCCCAAGATGGTGGTGGACATCCACACTCACAGCAGAGCCATCTCCTATGCGGGCTGACTCATCCAGGTGTTTGTTTTTCTTACTTTTGGTTTTATGGAAGTTTTGCTTCTTAGTGTGATGGCCTATGACCGATTTGTGGCCATCTGTCATCCCCTGAATTACCCTCTCATCATGAACCCTCTTCTCTGTGTCTCCTTGGTTCTGCTATCATTTGTCACCAGCTTCTTGGATGTACAGATGCACGTGTGGATGGCATTACAAAAGACTGATTTCAAAGATGTGGAAATCCCAAGTTTCTTCTGTGACCCTCTCAAGTCCTGGAACTGTCCTCACACTCACTGATAATTTATTTAAATGTGTTATTGGTAACATTTCCTGTTTCCTTCCTATCTTAGGGATCCTTTTGTCCTATTACAAGACTATTTCTTCAGTGCTGACAATGTCATATTCAAGTGGGAAGTACAAAGCCTTCTCCACATATGGCTCTCACCTGTCAGTGGTCTGCTTATTCTTTGGGACCTTAATGAGGATCTACTTTGAGTCACCTCTGTCACATTCTCCCAGAGGCAGCGCTGTGTCCTCAGCAATGTACACAGTGGTCACTCTTCTCCTGAACCCCTTCATCTACAGCCTGAGGAACAATGACCTCAAAAGTGCCCTGAGCAGGTTGTACAAACTACGAGCTGACAACAGCAGGTAGGAAGTTTATTTGTTATGTAGTTTTTGCACAAGCAACAAACTTGAGTATATAATCTGATAAATTCTACCTGTTTAAATACCTGATTATTCTAATTTCTGTAGTACAATCCATCCTTAGAAAGCTCCTGGCTAAATCAGGATAGATTCCTAAAGGAGGAATGTATGATTTTAATGTTTACATTGTTACTTTGTAAAGAATGATGAATGTCTGCAGATGGTGGGCCCAGCAAAGAATTTAGCAAGGATTGAGTGGCAAGTTTGTAATATAGACAATTTGCTCAATAAAATTGGGCAGAAACAGACATTTTTAATTTATAAACAGACTTTGAAGTCATAACTTTGTAATTGGTAGGAAGATATCGTCCTTCCTGTCCTTTGGTTTTGAGTTATTTTAGACTTATAACTAAGTCCCCTAATTGTTTCTTGTAATGCATTTTGTTATTTTAAAGGTGATATGTAGATGGGCTACCATTATCTAGTTCAAGTAAAGAGTGCATTTCATTTGGGACAGTGTAATTCCTTCCTTCCCTTTCTTCCATAATATCTTTCAATGAAAACTGAAAATATTGTTTCCTAGTGAAATTACGTGAGGATAGACAAACCTAATTCACTGGGACCTACATTTGGTTCTAGGCTGCTTGATTTTCTGGGTACATTAACTCTATGATATGGGGGTCTCGTAATGCTTGAGTGAGCTGGAGGAAGCAGTGAAATAGCAATCCATTACATAATCTACAGGGATTTGAGTGGTTCCTTGGACAGAAAGTTGAGTTTTCATCCCAAATTCACTTGAAGATAAACCAAGAGTAAGGGACGTCGGCTTGGTCCAAGTATTGGCAGCCCCACACTTGGAGATTGAAGAAACTCCTGTATCATGCATAGTCGCATGCTCACCATCGACACACATGCACAGAAACTATTTGTATAGGTTTCTAGTTATGAATATAGAGAGGTAGTACTTTTCTGATCCTTATATCTGTGCTATTCTAAGTATTATTCTAGGCACAATTACAATTTCATAGATTGACATGGAAAGGAATGAGAACACCAGTGGGGTTTTCTGTCTAATACCATGGTTTAAATTCAGGATCTCCTCACTATATCGCGTTTGTTCAGCTCTTGTTTACTCATTTGAACTACATCTCCAGCCTGTCTTTTTGCTGAATAATTAAAATATGTTTTCCAACAGTTTTTCTAACCAGACTGACTTTATGAAATTCACAGGGTAGATAAAAAATCCTGAAGATAAAAGACTAAAATGCAAGTGACACTAGAAGCAAGTAAAAGTACACCTATGTCACTGACAAATATTCAAAAGAAGTGGTATGGCTTGGCTCTGATATTAAGCTTCCCAAAATCCTGCACTTGTGATAAGCCATGCACAAGGAAGCCAGTTATGATTTTATTAGGTCCAAACCACTGCTTTGTATGCATTGGGCTGATATGTTACATCAGGCCACAGGAGGTTATCTAGGCTTATCTCTGAAGGCAAACTACTGGGCTATTCCTGAGAGGCTTATTTCCATAACACAGAAGGATGACATACTGTTGTGGGAAGGTAGATTCTGTAAGAATATAAATGTAAAAAAGTTTGAACTTTACTTATTTAATGTTTTCAGGGTCATGGGGTTTGAACTTAGCCTGGGCACTGTCTCTGAGCTCTTAGGCTCAAGGCTATCACCCAATCCCTGGGCCTGGGATCTGTCCCTGAGCTCTGAAGCTCAAGTCTACCACCATACCCTTGATGCAAGCCCCCCTTCCATTTTCTAGAGGTTAATTGTAGGTAAGAATCTTCGGTCCTTTTGTACCCCAGCTGGCATTTAAACTTGATCCTCAGATCTCAGCCTCCCTGCTAGCTAGGTTAAGAGTGTGAACTTTGTTTGAGTGCTTCTCCAGTATATCTTTAGTTGATACTTTTACTGTTGTTGATGGAAAGCATCTTTCTATCTATTCCCTACATTCATGAAAAAATTATTTTACTTCAACCATGTATATTTCACCTTCAAAGACCAACCATTAAAAATTTATAATAGTGGCTTTTCTCTTCTAGTAAATTATAGCTACACATAGCCTTAGACTGAGGGTAAAACATCACAACTTATAACTCTGGTTTTTGAAACACATACTACTTAATTGTGTTTCAAGTTTTCTAGCGTTTCACTGCTACTTAGGTCAGTTTTATATTGCAGACCAACCAGAAAAACTACATGAATGAGTATTGTGTCTTCAGTACCAACGGACTGAGTAAGTAAATCTTTACAGTAGAAAATTAGGTGTTCCTGAGGTTTCCTTGCTTAAGGATGGTGCTTTACCACTGAGTTAAAACTCTCATTCCCTCACTTTTTGGAGAGGGTATGAATTTTGAGGAGCTTACTTTATTAGGGAAAACAGGCCCCCGCTTCTCGCACAGCCTTGTTGGAACCATGAACTTCAGATTGCTATTTCCTGAGGAGCTAGGATTGCTAACTGGAGCCAAAGGTCATCTGTCTTTCCCTGTGTTTTGAACACATTTAATTACTTTCCCCTAACCAGAGGCCCACTGAGTAAACAGTACATCATTTGAGTCAAAGACACAAAGACAGAAGGAGATAGAGAAAGAGAAAGACAAAATGATTGTGTGTGCTTGTGTGTGTGTGTGTGTGTGTGTGTGTGTGTGTGTGTGTGTGTATTATGGCATAACCAGATATTCCCTGTGATATGAATTTCCCAGAATATATTGTAAGAATTCAATTCTGTTTTGGTAGATAAAAACTGTTTCCTAGGTTTGGACATCCTAATACACTTTGTTAAGTACCAGGACCAGAGCCCAAGAAATAAATTTACAAATAAATAGAGACAGCAATATAAAAACATTAAAATTATGTGGTAAATAACAGTTTAAAACATTTAAGTATATCCATAAGATAGATGATTGGTACAAAGGCAGGGGACACAGGCTGTGGCCCTCAGTGTGGGCTTCAGCCTGTGAGGTGGTAGAGACACACTGGAGCCAGGCAGTTTACCACCAGGCTGCTGGAGAAACCAGCACTTCCTGTCCATGAAAGCACTTGGAGGAGGGGCAGAGGGAAGAGGAGGAACACACAGAGGAGCACTTCCACGGGCAATGGCACCACTTCTAGGGGCCTAACACATCTAAAGGGACCAAATGTGTCCTCACCACACCGTTTTCACCTAGAGGGTTTAAACTAGCAGGTGTTTTCTAGACATTGCCCATCATCCCACTCAGCACATCACATCACCAGCTCTGGAGCCAGCAGCACAGACCCCGCTAAGCCCAGATTCTCTTTCCTTTCCCCTAGAGTGCTGGACAGTGGGTGGATGGTTGTGTGAGCCGTTCCCATGTCCCCTACTTCATTCTGCTGAACATCCAACACAGACCCAGATAAAGAGTCAGATAGGCTGTGTAAACTAGCTCAGAAGAAAATCCAATCCCCCTACTCAGCCTGCTTTCTACCTGACCAGAATCAACCTTCCCACAGCAGAGCACACCCTAACCATGGGTAATGGGAGGGTGGAGGAATTGGAGGTTACTGTTGATGGTCTACACTTTTGGGCCCAGCCTACAGGAGACACCTCGGGCTCCAGTTCAACAAGGGTTCCCTCACTGCCTTCTACTGTGTCCTGGGATACCTGGGCTCCCTGGCCCTGGCCAGCTTCATGGTGGCTTTTCTGGCCAGGAACCTGCCTGACACCTTCCATGACGCCAAGTTCCTGACCTTCAGCATGCTGGTGTTCTGCAGTGTGTGGCTCACTTCCTGCCTGTCTACTACAGTGCCAAGGGGAAGGTGATGGTGGCTGTGGAGGTCATCTCCATCTTGGCCTCCAGTGCAGGGATCCTGGGCTACAATATTGCCACCAAGTGATATTGTCTTTTTTAAAAAAATTCTTTGTTCTTTTTTTTTTGCCTTACTGACTTCTACTCAGGGACAGGACACTGTCTTGGTGTTTTTTCTCTAGGCTAGAGCTCTACCACTTGAGCCACAGTACAACTTCTGGATTTTTTTCTGTGCATGTGGTACTGGTAATAAAGGCAAGACATGATACAGATTCTCAAGAAGATCAGAGAATTTCTCTTCGAAGGTTCAGAGAGATACATCCCATTGTGTAAGCAAGAATCTTTAAGGTAAGTGTTACGTGTTGCCTGTAATGCTTAAAGATTCTGTGCTATTTCGACAGCCATAACTCAGTAGAATTTCAGGAATTCCTTCAACAATAAGTTACTATTCATTTCATTAGTTATATTATTGTCACAGCAAGTTTCCTCTAAGACTTCTTCATTATGCATTTTAACCTGGACTTTCTATACTTTCTATGCAATTGGCAGCAGAGGACTTTTGCTTTCCTTTCTTCTACCCTTCCTTACTTTCACCCCCCAAACCCACCCTGCTTTCTTTCAGAAAGAGATCCTCTAAAAGCACAGGCTAGGGCCGAGAGTTTAGCAGGTGGAGTCGTGCTTGCCTAGCATGCCAGAAGACCTGGGTACTATTCTTTGGTTCTGAAAAAGCAGGAAGTGCTGTTGGGGCTCAAGTGGTAGTGGTATCCCAATGCAAAAGAAGCTCAGGCAAAGTGCTCAGGCCCTGACTTTAAGCCCCAAGACTAGCAAAAATAAAACAAAGCCCACAGAGAACCCTGAAGTCTGGGGCAAACCTGAACGATCAGAGATTCCTTCAACAACTATGGACCCAGGAAGTGTCAAAACACTTCGGAGATGGAAGGACTGTGAAGAATTGAAAGCATGCCCCAAGAAGAAAACAAGGCTTCGATGGCCTCCCCTAGACCATTCCTCTCCCACAAAGGTGAATGTGCTCATTTGAACTTCAATCACCATTGCATTTTTATGACAAGATCTTAATCCCCTCACTGCCTGGGGATCACTGCAGACTCAGGAAGACTTCTGAGCACAATGATCAAGTAATAGAGACAGAAACATCCTACAGAGGATGGGCTGCAGATCTGGATTCTCAGAGAGACTTAGGAGATGGAACTCTGAGACTGGTGTAAAATTATCTGCCTCTGTCTTTCTTGGACATCTATTGAAACAAGAACATGTTTTAGAAAAATTAAGTGGACAACAAAAGCTATGTATAGCTGTTCAAGTATCTGCAAGTTAGTGTCACCACCTGGTACCAAATAGTCTGAAATCATTCTCCATGGTGAAATATCGTGAATGCCTTGAATTCTGTCTTTTGGTTGCTCTACTCTCAAATTCCTATTTGCTTCTACTATAGAGATATACAGCCATAGAAGGCAATGGTCTAAGAGTGTACAATAACACTGAGTTGCAATCTAGTCTTCAAAAATAGAGAATGAGAATCTGGGCACTGATGGCGCACAGCTATAATTCTAGCTACCCAGGAGGATGAGATCTGAGGATAGTGGTTCAAAGCCAACCAGGGCAGAAAAGTCCATTGACCCTTATTTACAATTAACCATAAAAAATGGGTTAAGCTTTGGTTTGAGTGGTAGAGCAGCAATTTTGAGCAAAAGGAAGCTCAAGGACAGCACTCTGGACCTCAATTCAAGTCCAAAGTCAGGCCCAAGGAAAAAAGGGACAAAGAGAGAAACTAGTTCACTCCCACCCCTTTGGAAGAAAAGTATTATCCCAATGGAAATAAATTTAGCATCCATCAAGTTTATCATATTTTCTTAAAAAAATTATAAAATTTTCCTGGAATTGGGTTTTGTTTTTGAGTAAACACCAAGTAAGTCAGGGCAGCATTTCTGAACACAAGTCACAATCTGAAAATATTGTTTTTTGTGAATTCCCAGAAGTTTTAGACAGAACAGTTTAGGCAGAACAATTTTAGACAGTTTTAGACAGACGCAGTTTAGACAGAACAATTCTTAGCAAATCATCAGTGCAGAAGTAAGTTCAAGGCAAAAATTCAGTCTCCATTATAGTGGATCAAAGACTGCAAGGAAATAAAATCAGATACTTGAAGTTGCATATGGATGAATAAAAGACCCTTTTTAGACAGAAAAATCCATTGCAGATAGAACAATGTAGGAGGATGTTCAATGCAAAAATTCAGATTCCATTATACTGGATCCAAAATGTTGAGAAGTAAAACCAGACGAAATGAAGTTGCATATGGATGAAAAATGCCCCCGTTTAGATAGAGCAATTCTTAACAGAACAATGCAGGCAGAAGTTGAATACGAAAATTCAGTCTCCACTATACCAGATCAAAGGCCTCAATTAAGTGAAAGCAGGTACACTGAAGTTGCACAGGGACGAATTAAAAACTCCGTTTAGTCAGAACAATTCCTAGCAGATAGAAAAATGCAGGACGAAGATCAATGCAAAAATTCAGTCTACATTATACTGGATAAATACCACAAAGTAGTAAAAGCAGTTTCACTGAAGTTGCACAGGAATGAATAAAAATCTCCACTTAGAACAATTCCTAGCAGACAGAACAATGCAGGACAAAGATCAATGCAAAAATTCAGTCTAAATTATACTGGATAAAAGGACTTGAAGAAGTAAAATCAGATATACTGAAGTTGCATATGGAAGAATAAAAGACCCTGTTTAGAAAGAACAATACTTAGAACATAGAACAATGCAGGAGGAAGTTCAATGCACAAAACCAGTCTTCATTATACCGGATCAAAGATCTCAAATAAGTGAAAGCAGATACACTAAAGTAGAAAGGGAAGAATAAATTACCCGGTTTAGACAGTGCAGTTCTTTGCAGACAGAACAATGCAACACGAAGTTCAATACAATAATCAGGTCTCCATAATACTAGATCAAAGACGTAGAAGAAGTAAAAGCAGAAACACTGAAGTTGCACATGGATAAATAAATGACAGCGTTGAGACCGAACAATTCTTAGCAGAAAGAACAATGCCAGAGGAAGTTCGACGCAAAAATCCAGTTTCCATTATACTGGATCAAAGACCTGGAAGAAGTAAAAGCAGACACACTGAAGTTGCACCGGGTGGAATAAAAGACTCCGTTTAGACAGACCAAATCCTAGCAGGTAGAACAATGCAGGAGGTAGTTCAATGCAAAAATCCAGTCTCCCATTTACTGGATCAAAGACCTCGAAAAAGTAAAACCAGACACACTGAAGTTGCATATGGGGGAATAAAAGACCCGGTTTAGAATCAACAATATTTAGCAGATAGGACAATTCATGTGAAAGTTCAAGGCAATAATCCAGTCTAAATTATACTGGATCAAATACCTCGAAGAGGTAAAAGCAGATACACTGAAGTTGAATTTGGAAAACTAAAGACCCGTTTAGACAGAATTCTTAGTAGATAGAAAAATGCAGAATGAAGTGCAACCGAAAATCCCATGTCCATTTTACTGGATCAAAGACCACGAAGAAATATGATGAGATACACTCAAGCTGCATATGGAAGAATAAAAAACTCCGTTTAGACAGAATAATTCTTAGGATATAGAACCCTACAGCACCAAGCTCAACTGAAAAATCACTTCTCCATTACACTGGATCAAAGAACTCATAGTAAAACCACATTCACTGAAGTAGTATATGCAAGAATAAAATATAACATTTAGACCAAAAAATTCTTAGCAGATAGATCCATTCAGACCAAGTTCAAAGCAAATATCCAGTCTCCATTGTACTAGATCAAAGACTTTGAATAAGAGAAAGCAGATGCACGGAAGTTGTATAGGGAAGAATAACATACGCAGTTCAGACAGAACAATTCTTAGCAGGTCAACAATGCAGAAGGAAGTTCAACGCAAAAATTCAGTCTCCACTAAAGTGGATCAAAGACTGCAACGAAATAAAATCAGATACTTGAAGTTGCATATGGATGAATAAAAGACCCTTTTTAGACAACAATCATTTGCAGATAGAACAATGCGGGAGGATGTTCAATACAAAAATTCATACTCCATTTTGTTGGATCAAAAACATTGAGAAGTAAAGCCAGGCACATTGATTTTGCATATGGACTAATATGCCCTCATTCAGATAGAGCAATTTTTTTGCTTTATTTTTTTCATTGTAATTAGTAAAAGGGTTACATGATATTTGTCAGATAGAAGGTGCATTAACTCACATACATTGATACCCTTTCACATGACTTGGTACCCGTTTCCCTCCCCCCACCCCCCTCCTGTCTTGGTTTTCCCCCCTTCCCTATCAAATTTCAAATATCCAAATACAAATAAATTCAATATATCAGATAACAAAGTAAGATACTATACCAATATGAGATAACCAAGGGACAGCAAAGGAGATGAGAGACAACATAGTACATTAAGGACAACAATCATTCATTATATGGCTTTTGTTTCACTATCCTGGAGGTCCTTTCAATTAGCTTCACATTATATGTCCTTATGTATCAAAATTTTGCTCTATTGCAAATCTCTGCTAGTAGAGCCCAAGGTTTCTACTGATTATGACGAATGAGGGAAACCATTGAGCCTAAGGTCCTTTGAGTCTGGCTTACTTCACTTAATATGATTTTTTCTAAGTCTTTCCATTTCCTAACAAGTGGGGCAATGTCATTCTTTCTGACAGCAGCATAGAATTTCATTGTGTACAAATAGCACAACTTGTTGATCCACTCATCAACTGAGGGACATCTAGGTTGGTTCCATATCTTTGCTATGGTGAATAGTGCTGCAATGAACATTGCTGTGCTAGTGGGTTTAATATGTCCTTGTTTCTGGGTGGTTGGGTAAATGCCAAGTAGTGGACTTGCTGGGTCATAGGGGAGTTCTATGTTTAGCCTTTTGAGGCACTGCCACACTGCTTTCCATAGTGGTTGAACGAGTTTGCACTCCCACCAACAGTGTAGTAGTGATCCCTCCTGGCCACATCCCCTCCAGCATCTGTTGTCATTCGTTTTCCTGATCTTGGCCATTCTAGCTGGAGTGAGGTGGAATCTTAGAGTTGTTTTGATTTGCATTTCTTTTATGACCAGAGATGTTGAGCATTTCTTCATGTATCTATAGGCCATTTTTGTTTCTTCTTCAGAGAAGACTCTCTTTAAGTCTTTGGCCCATTTTTTAATGGGATGGTTGTTACTTTGGAGGTTAGTTTTTGAGTGATTCAATTTTTTGAGTTGTTGATATATTTTAGATATGAGGCCTTTGTCCGTTGTTTGGTTGGTGAAGATCTTCTCCCACTCTGTAGGCTTCCTGATTATTTTATTAGCTATGTCCTTTGCCATACAAAAGCTCTGCAGTTTAATGCAGTCCCACTTATCCACCCCTTCTCTGATTTGTTGTGATTCTTGGTCCTTATTAAGAAAGTTTTAACCTGTGCCAAGGAGGCCTAGTGTATCTCCTATTCCTTCCTGTAGAGTTTTCAGTGTGCCAGCTTTTACCTCCAGGTCTTTGATCCATTTGCAGTTAATTCTAGTGCAAGGTGACAAAGAAGGATCCAGCTTTAGTTTTCTGCAGGTGCTTAACCAGTTCTGCCAGCACAACTTGTTGAAGAGGCTGTCTTTCTTCCATTCTATTTTTTTTGCTCCCTTGTCAAAGATTAGGTGGCCATAGGTCTGTGGTTTAATATCTGGGTCCTCAGTTCTATTCTATTGGTCTTCAGGCCTGTTCCTGTGCCAGTACCAAACTGTTTTGAGAATTATAGCTCTGTAATAGAGTCTAAAGTTTGGAATTGAAATTCCTCCAGCTCTGTTCTTTCTGCTAAGAAGTGTTTTTGCTATACGGGGTCTTTTATTATTCCATATGAAATTTTGGATTGCCTCTTCTATTTCTTTAAAGAATGACATTGGGATGTTGATGGGTATTGCATTGAATTTGTAGATAGCTCTTGGCAAGATTGTCATTTTCACAATGTTGATTCTTCCAATCCAGGAGCATGGGAGGTTTTTCCATTTCCTTAGTTCTGCTTTAATTTCCCTTTTTAGGGTTTTAAAGTTTTCATCTAAACGGTCCTTTACATTCTTAGTTAAGCTAATTCCTAGGTACTTTATTTTCTTTGAGGCAATTGTGAAAGGAGTTTCTTTCCTGATTATTGCCTCGTTCCTCTCACTGTTGTCATGCAGTTGATTTTTGAGGGTTGATTTTATAGCCTGCTACACTTCCAAAGCTTTGAATCAGCTCAAGGAGCTTGGGAGTAGAGTCTATAGGATTCTTTAAATACAGAATCATGTCATCTGCAAAGAGGGATAGTTTTATTTCCTCTTTCCCTACTTGGATCCCCTTTATGCTTGCTTCTTGCCTTATTGCACTGGCTAGGAATTCTAATACTATGTTAAAGAGTAGTGGAGAGAGTGGGCATCCTTGTCTCGTTCCTGATTTTAGAGGGAATGGCTTTAGATTTTCACCATTAAGTGTAATACTAGCAGTGGGTTTCTCATACACAGCCTTTATTACATTGAGGAATGTTCCATGGATTCCTAGTTTCTCCAGAGCTTTTAACATAAAGGGGTGTTGGATCTTGTCAAATGCCTTTTCCGCATCTATTGAGACAATCATGTGATTTTTGTCCTTGCTCCTGTTGATGTGTTGAATTATATTAATTGATTTGCCTAAGTTGAACCAGCTTTGCCTCCCTGTGATGAATCCAGTTTGATCATAATGTATATTATTTTTGATGAGTTGTTGTAGAAGATTCTCCAGTATTTTATTGAGAAGTTTTGCATTGATGTTCATCAAGGATATAGGTCTATAGTTCTCTTTCTTTGATGAATCTCTGTCTGGTTTGGGGATGAGGGTTATACTGGCTTCATAGAATGAGTTTGGTAAGGAACCTTCATTTTCAATTTCGTTGAAGAGCTTGAGGAGCATTGGTGTGAGCTCTGCTTTGAAGACCTTATGGAATTCAGCTGTGAATCCATCTGGCCCTGGGCTTTTCTTAGGTGGAAGTTCTCTAATTGCCATTTCTATTTCAGAGCTTGAAATAGGCCTGTTGAGTTGGCTTAGTTCTTCTTGGTTCAGTGTGGGTATATTAATATTGGCTAGGAATTCATCCATTTCACCTAGATTCTCAAATTTGTTGGCATAAAGGTTTGAGAAGTATTCCCTCATGATATTCTGGATCTTGGTAATTTCTGTCGTGATATTACCATTTTCATCTGTGATTTTGTTTATTTCGATATGCTCTCTTCTTTTTTGGTAAGATTTGCTAAGGGTTTGTCAATTTTGTTAATTCTTTCACAGAACCAACTCCTTGTTTTGTTGATTCTTTCTATAGTTTTTTTGGATTCCAAATCATTTAATTCTACTTTGATATTAATTATTTGCTTTCTTCTACTGGGATTAGGGTTGGTTTGTTGCTCTTTTTCCAGGAGCTTAAGGTGAGACATTAACTTGTTGGTTTGCAATTTTTCCAACTTGTTGTTGTAGGCACTCAGCGCTATAAATTTTCCTCTGAGTACTGCCTTTGCTGTGTCCCAAAGGAGTTGGTATTTTGTGTGCTCCTTACTGTTAAATTTCATAAACTGTTGGATTTCTGTTCTGATCTCTTCGATGACCCATTGGTGATTCAACAATGTGTTGTTCAGTCTCCATGAGTTACAGGGTTTTCATTGGTGATGTGTGTTCAGTTCCATTTTGATGCCTTTGTGGTCTGAGAGTGTGCATGGAATAATTTCTGTGTTTCTGAATCTGTCCAGGTTTGTTTTATGGCCTAAGATGTGATCTATTTTGGAAAATGTTCCATGTGCTGCTGAGAAAAACGTATATTGTGTTGTTGCTGGGTAGAATATTCTGCAGATGTCTGTTAGATCTAGTTGGTCTGTATAGTTGTTCACTTCTAAGGTTTCTCTGTTGAGTTTTTGCCTTGTTGATCTGTCCATAGGTGAAAGTGGTGTGTTAAAGTCAACGACAATCACTGTATTTCAATCTATGTATGGTTTCAGTGTAAGTAAAGTTTGCTTGATGAAGTGTGGAGCTCCAGGATTGGGTGTGTAAATATTTAGGATCGTTATGTCTTCCTCGAGGAAAGATCCCTTTAGTAGTATGTAGTAACCTTTCTTTGTTTTTTCTTACTAATTTTGGTTTGAAGTCTATTTTATCTGATATGAGGACAGCAACTCCTGCATGTTTATGGGGGCCGTTAGCTTGATAGAGTTTATTCCAACCTCTCACTTTCAAAAGACGATTGTCTTTTTGGGTAAGATGTGTCTCTTGAAGACAGCAGAACGATGGCTCTTGCTTTTTGATCCAACTAGACAGCCTATGCCGTTTAATTGGAGAGTTGAGTCCATTGATATTGAGAGTTAGGATTGAGAGATATTTATTAGGTCCTACCATTTTTAAAAGCTTTTATTAGGGCCTGTGTCTTCACAGTTCTTGCAGTACTTAGATGGTATGCTGTTTAGGTGTCGTTTCTTTCCCTATATTGCATTTATTTTGGTTTTCTATGTATAGAACATCTTTGAGAATTCTCTGTAGTGTTGGTTTTGTTGTGACATATTGTTGCAGCTTTTTCCTGGAATGGAATGTTTTTATTGTTCCCTCAGTTATGAATGAGAGCTTAGCTGGGTACAGTATTCTTGGTGGGTAGTTATTTGACTTAAGGGCATGACATATATGCTTCCAGTCACTTCTTGCTTGCATGGTCTCTGCTGAGTAATCTGGGGTTATTCTGATTGGTTTTCCTTTATAGGTTACTGAACCCTTTTTCCTGGCTGCCTTTAGGATCCTTTTTTTGGTTTCTACTGATCCAGTTCGGATTACGATGTGGCGGTGAGATGTTTTTTTCTGGTCAGGTCTGTTTGGGGTTCTAAAAGCTTCTTGTATCTGGATGGGTCTGCCCTTCTGGATATTTGGGAAATTCTCTGAGATGATTCCCTGAAGTATATTTCCAATACCATTGACCTCTTTCTCCAGACCTTCCTTAATACCAATTAGCCTTAAAATAGGCTTCCTAATTGTATCTTGGACCTCCTGAAGCGCTCTCTCATTTTTCCTAGATTTGGATTGACTCATTTTCTGTTCTTTCTCTATATTAACTAAATTATCTTCAGCCCCGGAAATTCTCTCCTCTGCATTGTCTAACCTGCCATCAAAGCTATCTACTTTATTTTTCATCTCCCTTGCTACTAATTGCTCATTTTTGATGCCTTGCATCTCTTCTTTTAGATCATGTATGGATTTCTTTAGCTCCTTGGTTTCCATTTGAGTGGTTAGCTCAGTAGCTTTATTTTCTTTGAACATTTGCTGGAGTTCGGTCACCTTTTTATTTGTGGATTCTATGAATTCATCCATCTTTCTTTGAACAGCCTTTATTATGGCTTCCTTTATGGCTTCTTCTTTTTCACTTATCACCTTGTTTATGGTTTCCTCTTGTTCAGCTATGGCTTCCTCCCTTATCTCTTTCTTTATATTTTCACATTTTTCATTAATGATGTTTATCAATTGCATTTGTACAGCACTTGGAAGACTCTCCTCTAGGTTTGCCAGTGACTGTTCCATTGGCTGTTTACATTGGGTGGGGGAGGTGGGAGATGTTGTGTCTTGATTTGACATTTTTCTTGAGTTTCTTGTTCTGCCCATTTGAAAATGGGAGCAAGATTAATACTAAACACGATTATAGTTTTTCAGATATAACCAACTTAGACCTCTGTAGCTGGCAGACTCTAGATGTTCACAATTTTTGATTGGTGTTATCACTCTTTCTTTTTGTGCAGTTACCGAGTAGTCTAATTATTCACTGATAAGCGATTTATATCCAAAACAATAAGCCTCTCAATCCAATCTCTATTGTCTTTAAGTCCCTCTGAGCCTAGAGAATAATTAGACACCTAGATATACAGTGTTGCTCAACATCCATCAATTGTAGATCCATGCAGTATAAGGGTTGAAAGAGGAGCAGAGGACCAGAGATAGGAAAATAGAATGAGAGAGGTCAGGGGGTAAGTAGGTAGAGTATTTGAGTACAAAGTTTGGAAAGTATTAGAATAAAACTTATGTGTTGCTGCACGACTAGCTCTTAGCCCAACCAGTGGCCTCACAGTGGACCATGGGATGGATCTGTGAGCTTCCGTCTGAGCACGGTTGGCTGACGTTTTCCCATGCTGCTTCCAGGGGTGGCCCCAAGAAGATGGCGCCGAGACAATAGGGACGCTGCCTAGATTTCTCTGACAAAAAGAGAGAACCAGGGAGTCCCACGAGCCAACTATCTAAAGAAATCCACAACAACAAACTCAAAAAGCAACGGAGGAGGACTCAAACCGGAAAAGCAATCCAGATAAAGCTCACATCCAACTTTCTCAAAGAATTCGGAACGCGAGGACCCATCCCCCACCTCTCACCCAAAGCTGCAGAAAGCCACGATAAGCGGCAGCTGCTGCCCGACCAAGCCACAAAAAGCGTCTTGAGCGGGCGATGGCTCCACGTGGGGAAAGCGGGGGCGGGCACCGTCTCTAACCCACGAAAAGCAGCGGCAGTGGAGGGCACCAGGCTGGGAGCACAACGCCTGCAGAAACCAGCACAGAACCGGGCCAGCGAATGGCGGAAGCAGCGGAACCCAGACGCGGAACCAGAACAGCAAGCAGGGGAACCCAGATGGAGAACACAGGTGGTGGCGGAGGCCCGAGGTGAGTGAAAGGCTCCCCACCACCGTGGAGCACCCGCAGACGGACATAGAGGCGTGAGTAATACGGCGCGCCCCCAAACACATCGGGAAAGCAGAGTGGGTGTCAAGCAATAGCACTTAACTCAGACCCCAACACCCTGCCCGAGAAAGACTGGTGGGAGCAGGGGGGCAAGGAATTTAGAATCCTGTCCCTTCCCTCAACAGCCCCCTCCCTCAGGCCATTGAGTGGAGATTGACGGGCAGGCTACCCATATGACCCAGCACCCCACCAAGGGAGGCGGGGCTGTCCCAACTCCCACCCACCCAACGGGCTCAACCCCCAGCCCTCTGACTGGAGACTGACAAGTGGGCGGACCCTAAGACTCAGCACCCCACCAGGGGATACAGAGCTGTACCAGCTCCCACCCGCCCACCAGGCTCCTCACTCAGGCCACTGGATCTGGAGAGTGGAGGGCTTTGGGACCATGCCTTACAACAGTGGGTAGGGGGTGCGGGTAAATAGGAGCCAGCATCTGCCCCCCCTCAATTCTCGAGCAGGGCATCCTCCAGCTGGGAATCCTGAGCAAGACACCACCGAGGGCCCTCTGACAAAGCAGTGGAAACACAGCAGGGATCTGAAGGGCCGACCAGGAGCCAAGCTCCCGTCTGAGAACCAAAAAGGTGCGGCTTCGCCATTGGAGCCCACGTCCCCAGCTGGGCCGCGCCCCTGGGAACAGAGGGGCACCTGCTGGTCCTGCTGAGCAATTATTTTTGATTGTATGATTTTTTTCATATATTTTTATTATAATTAATAGAAGGGTTAAATGATATTTGCCAGATAAATGGTGCATTAATTCGCATACATTGATACCATTTCACATGTCTTGGTCCTCATTTCCCTCCCCCTCCCACACCCTTCATCTTGTTTTCCCCCGTTCCCTATCCAATTTCAGAAAATCAATACAAAGAACAAAATCGCAGATGAAAATGGTAATATCACGACAGAAATTACCAAGATCCAGAATATCATGAGGAAATACTTCTCAAAACTTTATGCCAACAAATTTGAGAATCTAGATGAAATGGATGAATTCCTAGCCAATATTAACCTACCCACACTGAACCAAGAAGAACTAAGCCAACTCAACAGGCCTATTTCAAGCTCTGAAATAGAAATGGCAATTAGAGAACATCCACCTAATAAAAGCCCAGGGCCAGATGGATTCACAGCTGAATTCCATAAGGTCTTCAAAGCAGATCTCATACCAGTACTCCTCAAGCTCTTCAACGAAATTGAAAATGAAGGTTCCTTACCAAACTCATTCTATGAAGCCAGTATAACCCTCATCCCCAAACCAGACAGAGATTCATCAAAGAAAGAGAACTATAGACCTATATCTTTGATGAACATCGATGCAAAACTTCTCAACAAAATACTGGCTAACCGTCTACAACAACTCATCAAAAATAATATACATTATGATCAAACTGGATTCATCACAGGGAGGCAAAGCTGGTTCAACATACGCAAATCAATTAATATAATTCAACACATCAATAGGAGCAAGGACAAAAATCACATGATTGTCTCAATAGATGCGGAAAAGGCATTTGACAAGATCCAACACCCCTTTATGTTAAAAGCTCTGGAGAAACTAGGAATCCATGGAACATTCCTCAATGTAATAAAGGCTGTGTATGAGAAACCCACTGCTAGTATTACACTTAATGGTGAAAATCTAAAGCCATTCCCTCTAAAATCAGGAACGAGACAAGGATGCCCACTCTCTCCACTACTCTTTAACATAGTACTAGAATTCCTAGCCAGTGCAATAAGGCAAGAAGCAAGCATAAAGGGGATCCAAGTAGGGAAAGAGGAAATAAAACTATCCCTCTTTGCAGATGACATGATTCTGTATTTAAAGAATCCTATAGACTCTACTCCCAAGCTCCTTGAGCTGATTCAAAGCTTTGGAAGTGTAGCAGGCTATAAAATCAACCCTCAAAAATCAACTGCATGACAACAGTGAGAGGAACGAGGCAATAATCAGGAAAGAAACTCCTTTCAAAATTGCCTCAAAGAAAATAAAGTACCTAGGAATTAGCTTAACTAAGAATGTAAAGGACCTTTTTGATGAAAACTTTAAAACCCTAAAAAAGGAAATTAAAGCAGAACTAAGGAAATGGAAAAACCTCCCATGCTCCTGGATTGGAAGAATCAACATTGTGAAAATGACAATCTTGCCAAGAGCTATCTACAAATTCAATGCAATACCCATCAACATCCCAATGTCATTCTTTAAAGAAATAGAAGAGGCAATCCAAAATTTCATATGGAATAATAAAAGACCCCGTATAGCAAAAACACTTCTTAGCAGAAAGAACAGAGCTGGAGGAATTTCAATTCCAAACTTTAGACTCTATTACAGAGCTATAATTCTCAAAACAGTTTGGTACTGGCACAGGAACAGGCCTGAAGACCAATAGAATAGAACTGAGGACCCAGATATTAAACCACAGACCTATGGCCACCTAATCTTTGACAAGGGAGCAAAAAAAATAGAATGGAAGAAAGACAGCCTCTTCAACAAGTTGTGCTGGCAGAACTGGTTAAGCACCTGCAGAAAACTAAAGCTGGATCCTTCTTTGTCACCTTGCACTAGAATTAACTCCAAATGGATCAAAGACCTGGAGGTAAAAGCTGACACACTGAAAACTCTACAGGAACGAATAGGAGACACACTAGGCCTCCTTGGCACAGGTCGAAACTTTCTTAATAAAGACAAAGAATCACAACAAATCAGAGAAAGGCTGGATAAGTGGGACTGCATTAAACTGCAGAGCTTTTGTATGGCAAAGGACATAGCTAGTAAACTAATCAGGAAGCCTACAGAGTGGGAGAAGATCTTCACCAACTAAAGAACGGACAAAGGCCTCATATCTAAAATATATCAACAGCTCAAAAAATTGAATCACTCCAAAACTAACCTCGAAAGTAACAACCATCCCATTAAAAAATGGGCCAAAGACTTAAAGAGAGTCTTCTCTGAAGAAGAAACAAAAATGGCCTATAGATACATGAAGAAATGCTCAACATCTCTGGTCATAAAAGAAATGCAAATCAAAACAACTCTAAGATTCCACCTCACTCCAGCTAGAATGGCCAAGATCAGGAAAACGAATGACAACAGATGCTGGAGGGGATGTCTCCAGGAGGGATCACTACTACACTGTTGGTGGGAGTGCAAACTCGTTCAACCACTATGGAAAGCAGTGTGGCAGTGCCTCAAAAGGCTAAACATAGAACTCCCCTATGACCCAGCAAGTCCACTACTTGGCATTTACCCAACCACCCAGAAACAAGGACATACTAAACTCACTAGCACAACAATGTTCATTGCAGCACTATTCACCATAGCAAAGATATGGAACCAACCTAGATGTCCCTCAGTTGATGAGTGGATCAACAGGTTGTGGTATTTGTACACAATGGAATTCTATGCTGCTGTCAGAAAGAATGACATCGCCCCATTTGCTAGGAAATGGAAACACTTAGAAAAAATCATATTAAGTGAAATAAGCCAGACTCAAAGTAACTTAGGCTGAATGGTTTCCCTCATTCGTCATAAACAGTAGAAACCTTGGGCTCTACTAGCAGAGATTTGCAATAGAGCAAAATCTTGATACATAAGGACATATAATGTGAAGCTAATTGAACGGACCTCCAGGATAGTGAAACAAAAGCCATAGAATGAATGATTGTTGTCCTTAATGTACTATGTTGTCTCTCATCTCCTTTGCTGTTCCTTGGTTATCTCATATTGGTATAGTATCTTACTTTGTTATCTGATATATTGAACATATTTGTATTTGGATATTTGAAATTTGATAGGGAAGGGGGGAAAACCAAGATGGGTGGGGGTGTGGGGGGGAGGGAAACGGGTACCAAGAAATGTGAAAGGGTATCAATGTATGTGAATTAATGCACCTTCTATCTGGCAAATATCATGTAACCCTTTTACTAATTACAATAAAAAAAATTTAAAAAAAAGAAAATCAATACAAATATATTCGATATATCAGGTAACAAAATGAGATAGTGTAACAATATGACATAGCCAAGGGAATAGCAGAAGTGTTGAGAGATAACATAGTACATTAACAACAATAATCATTAATTATATGGCTTATGTTTACATCATATTTAAATGTCAATTTTAACAAACAGTTGTTCAAGGAGGGAATCTCTAATTACAATCTCTGGGACTTAGTATTTAGAACTTAATCAAAATTAGGCTAATGTTTGTATGTCATAGAAACATATCAATTTATGAAATAAAACATTGTGACTATAGAGTCATAGGTTTTTATGTCTATATAGTTATGTTTGTATTTCCATTACCATGTCCATAGCTTTGGGTATGCAGTTTTTGATTTCTCGCTCTTGTACTCTTTAGATTTAATAACCGCATATTAAGGATACCATGCGACTTTTATTCCTTAGGCCTTGACTTGTCTCACTCAACATGATTCGCTCTAGATTCATCCACTTCCCTGTGAATGCCATTATTTTATCTTGTCTGTTGGCTATGTAGAAGTCCATTGTGTATATATACCACATTTTCTGTATCCATTCATCTGCAGTAGAGCATCTGGATTGTTTCCATTGCCTGGCTATTGTGAATAGTGCAGAGATGAACATAGCTGAGCAGGTGTCTTTATAATATCCTGGGTCAGGCTGTTCAGGATAGATGCCCAAAGGTGGTATGGTGGGATCGTAGGGAGGGTCTATTTTCAGTTCTTTGAGAAACATCCACACTGCTTTCCAGAGTGGCTGAACTAGTTTACAGTCCCACCAGCAGTGCAGTAGGGTTCCTTTTTCTCCACAACCCTGCCAGCAACTGTCATTGTCTGAGTTCAAAATTTTGGCCATTCTTGTTGGGGTAAGGTGGTATCCTAGGGTTGTTTTTATTTGCATTTCCTTTATGACCATAGATGATGAATATTTTATCATATGTTTTTCTGCCATTTTAATCTCTTCCTCTGATAGGTCTCTCTTTAGTTCCCTTGCCCATTTAGTGAACGGTATTGGGTTTTCAGGGGATTAGTTTCTTGAGTTCCCTGTATATATTAGATGTTAAGCATTTGTGAGATATACTGTTGGCGAATATCTTTTCCCAGTTGGTTGGCTGTCTCTCTACTTTTGCAACTATGTTTTTATCTGTACAGAAAATTTTTATTTTTGATAGTCCCATTTATCGAGTCTCTCTCCAATCTGTTGTGACCCTGGGATTCTGTTCAGGAATCTGTTGCCTGTGCCTATGAGATCCAGTGTCTCTCCTACTTTATCATGTAGCAGTTTCATGGTTTCCAGTCTGACGTTGAGGTCTTTGATCCACTTTGAGTTAATACTTGTGCATGGTGAAAGGCTAGGGTCAATTTTTAGTTTTCTGCATGTGGCTGCCCAATTTTTCCAGCACCAATAATTGAATAGACTGTGTTTGTTCCACTGTATATCTTTGGCTCCTTTGTCAAATACAAGTTGCCAATAGTTATGTGGTTCTATTTCTGGGTCTTCTATTCTGTTACCTGATCTTCTGGTCTGTTTTTGTGCCAGTACCAAGCAGTTATTGTTATTATGGCTCTATAGTAAAGTTTGAAGTTTCATATTGTAATACCACCAGCATTGCTCTTTTTGCCTAGAATTGTTTTGGCTATTCTAGGTCTTTTCTTATTCCATATGAATCTTTGGATTATATCTTCAATTTCTGTAAACAATGTCTTTGGGATTTTGATGGGGGATGAAGCCCACTTGATCATAGTGTATGATTTTTTTAATTTGTTTCCGGATACTGTTGGCTAATATTTTATTGAGGAGTTTTGCATCTGTGTTCATTAGAGAGCTAGGTCTGTAGTTTTCTTTTTTTGTTGGGTCTTTCCCTGGTTTGGGGATAAGAGTAATATTAGCTTCATAAAATGAGTTTGGTATTGCTCTTTCTGTTTCTATTTCTCAGAAGAGTTTCAAGAGTATAGGTGTTATTTCGTCTTTATTTTTTGTATTATTTTTTATTGTATTTAATAAAAGGGTAACATGATATTTGCCAGATAGAAGGTGCATTAATTCACATACATTGATACCCTTCCACATGTCTTGGTCCCTTTACCCTTCCCCCCACCCCCCTCTTGGTTTTCCCCCCCTTCCCTGTCAAATTTCAAGTAACCAAATACAAATGTATCCAATATATCAGATAACAAAGTGAGATATTGTGTCTATATGAAAAAACAAAGGAACAGCAAAAGAGATGAGATAACATAGCAATCATTCATTATATGGCTTTTGTTTCAATATCCTAGCGGTCCATTCAATTAGCTTCATACTACATGGCCTTATGTATCAAGTTTTTGCTCTATTGCAAATCTCTGCTAGTAGAGCCCAAGGTTTCTACAGGTTATGATGAATGAGAGAAACCATTGAGCCTAAGTTCCTTTGAGTCTGGCTTACTTCACTTAATATGATTTTTTCTAAGTCTTTCCATTTCCTAACAAATGGGGCGATGTCATTTTTTCTGACAGCAGCATAGAATTCCATTCTGTACAAATACCACATCTTGTGGATCCATTCATCAACTGAGGGATATCTAGGTTGGTTCCATATCTTTGCTATGGTGAATAATGCTGCAATGAACATTGATTTCCTAGTGGATTGAGTATGCCCTAGTTTCTGGATGGTTGGGTAAATGTCAAGTAGTGGAATTGCTGGGTCATAGGGAAGCTCTACGTTTAGCCTTTTGAGGCACTGCCATACTGCTTTCCATAGTGGTTGAAAGAGTTTGCACTCCCACCAACAGTGTAGTAGTGATCCCTCATGGCCACATTCATCACTATATTGAAGAGAAGTGGAGAGAGTGGGCCATCCCCGTCTAGTTCCTCATTTTAAGGGGAATGGTTCCAGTCTTTCACCATTTAGTATAATACTGGCTGTAGGGTTTTCATATATGGCTTTCATTATTTTGAGGAATGTACCTCTTATTCCTATTTTTTTCTAGTGCTTTCAACATGAATGGATGTTGTATTTTGTCAAATGCCTTCTCCGCGTCTATAGAAATTATCATATGATTCTTATCCTTAACTCTATTGATATGATGTATTACATTGATTGATTTGCGAATGCTAAACCAGCCTTGCATCTGTGGGATGAAGCCCACTTGATCACAGTGTATGATTTTTTTAATTTGTTTCTGGATTCTGTTGGCTAATATTTTATTGAGGAGTTTTGCATCTGTGATCATTAGAGAGATAGGTCTGTAGTTTTCTTTTTTTGTTGGGTCTTTCCCTGGTTTGGGGATGAGAGTAATATTAGCTTCATAAAATGAGTTTGGTATTGCTCCTTCTGTTTCTATTTCTCAGAAGAGTTTCAAGAGTAGAGGTGTTACTTCATCTTTAAACGTCTTGTAGAAGTCTGCAGTGAATCCATCTGGACCTGGGCTTTTTTGGTTGGCATTTCTCTGATTGCTTCCACAATTTCCTTGTAAGAAACTGGTCTGTTCAATTTGTTTACCTCATTGTTGTTCAGTGTGGGTAGCGTATATTTATTTAAGAAATCATCCATTTCTGCTAGATTTTCTTGTTTCTTTGAATATAGGCCCTAGTAATACCTATTCATTATGGACTGGATTTCTTGGGAATCAGTTGTGATTGTTCCCGTGGGGTCTCTAATCTTGTTTATTTGAGTCTCCCCTTTCCTTTTTTTGATTAATCTTGCTAAGGGTCTGTCTATTTTGTTGACACTTTCAAAGAACCAACTTTTTGATTTATCAATTTTGTGTATAGTAGATCTTATTTCAATCTCTGAAATTTCTGATTTTATTTTTGTTATTTTTGTCTTTCTAGCTGTTTTAGAATTGACTTTTTCTTGCTCCTACAGATGTTTCAGTTTTATTTTAAGGTTATTTACATGCTCTTCTTCTGTCTTTTTAACATGCACTCTCAGTGCGATAAATTTGCCTCTTTGAACTGCCTTTGCTGTGTCCCATAAGTTCCTTTGTGATGTTTCTTGAGTGTCATTACATTTAAGGAAGTTTTTAATTTCATTTCTGATCTGATCTGTTACCCAAGGGTTATTCAGAAGTGTGTTGTTCAGTTTCCATGTGATTGAATGTTTTTTGACTTTGACTGCACTGTTCAGAATTAGTCTGACTCCACTGTGGTCTGATAGGATGCATGGGATTATATAATACCTCTTGAATCTGCTTCAGTTTTCTGTATTAACTATTATATGATCTATTTTGGAGTGTGTTCCATGCGCTGCTGTGAAAAATGTAAAAAGTTTCGCCGTTGGGTGGAAGATTCTGTGTATATCTGTTAAGCCCACCTGGGCTATGGTGACATTTAAATCAATGGAATCTTTGCTTAACTTTTGTTGAGTTGACCTGTCATTTGTTGAGAGTGGTGTACTGAAGTCACCCACAATGATTGTGTTTGAGTCTATCTTGTTCTGTAATTCTAAAAGAGTTTGTTTGACGAATTTGGGTGCTCCCGTATTGGGGGAGTAGATGTTTATAACTTTAATATTATGGGCATGGATTGTACCCTTTACTAATATATAATGGCGTTCTCTATCTTCATGTACTGATTTTACTGAGAAGTTAATTTTGTCGGAGATTAAGATTGCTACTCCTGCTTTTTTGCATGGTGCATTGGAGTGGAAAATTCATTTCCATCCCTTCACGTAGAATTTGTTTCTGTCTTTGGCAGTGAAGTGGGTCTCTTGGAGGCAACATATGGATGGGTGGTGTTTCTTAATCCAGTCTGCTGCTCTGTGTCTTTTGATTAGATTGTTCAGCCCATTCACATTTAGGGAGATTATGGAGAAGTGGTCAGTGTCCATTGTTGTAATTTATTTTTACTTCTAGGTTTCTTTCTCTCTCTTTTTTCCCCTTTTGTGTTTAGTGAATTATAGATGTTTGCTTCTTGATCTTGATGTGGGTTCTTGATGTTCTAAAATCTGTTCTCTGTTAATTAGTATTCTTTGTAATGCTGGTTTAGTCTGCACCTATTCGTAAATCTTCTCTCTGGAGTGAAATATTCTTGTTTCTCCCTCAAATGTAAATGCTTGTTTTGCTGGATATATCAGTTGTTGGTCTTCAGGACATCAATGATGTTTTTCCAAGCTTTTCTTGCATTTAGGTTTTGTGTGGAGAGATCTGCTGTATTTCAAATTTTCTTCCCATTATAATATAGCTCCTTCTTTGTTTTTGCAGCATTATGATCAATTTCTTGGTATTCGGGTCTAATGTCCTTACTATGATATGTCTAGGTGAGTCCTTCTTGGATCTTTCTGCTTGGGGTCCTGAAACCTTCAATAATGTGAGTAGTTTCCCTTTTGAAGTTAGGGAAGTTCTCTGCTATGATTTTGGTGAATAAAGGTTGCATACCTTTGTCCTGGAACTCAGCCCCTTCCTAATAATCCCTATTATACGAAGATTAGACTTCTTTGCTGCATCTGCCGGTTCCTGGAGCTCTCTCTGGTAGATTCTGACTGATTTTTCCAAGGTGGCGATTCTCTGTTCCAGCTCTTGTGTATTATCTTCCGTTTCCAATGTTCTATTCTCCATCTCAGTCAATCTGCTGCTTAATGCCTCCATTTTTTTTGAAGTGTGGACACTGAGCTGATCATGTCTGCTCTGCAGGTATTAATCTTTTCTTCCATTTCTCTTTTGAATTCGAGGAGCTCTTTGGAGATTTCCTGCTTATGTTCCTGGAATTGTTTTTGGAGTTCTGTTTTAATCTCTTAGTCATGTTCATAATCATCTCCTTGAATAGGGTCATGTTCCATGTCTCTTCAGGTGTCATTTCTTGGGATGGTGACATCTCTCTCGTCCCTTCGCTCTTGTTACCTTTTGGGCTTTGCGTGGGACTTTGATTATTTATGTATGTCGTAATTCTTCTTTGCACTCTCCTCGGCATCGAGAACTGTTGTTTAGTTCTCTCTGTGGTCAGTAGGTAGTGGTCTTTACTTGGATTGGGACCGTGGTTCTGGGAATATGTGAATACCTGTGGTTCTTGGCCAAATTGATTCCTCTGCTGACTAGGTCAGAGTTTGCAGTTTTTGCAGGTATTCGGTCCATTCCCAGAGGCTGTGTGCTGCTACACGACTAGCTCTCAGCCCAACCAGTAGCCTCACAGTGGGCCGTGGGATGGATCTGCGAGCTTCACTCTCACTGTGCTGGGAGGATGGTTGGATTTCCTGTGCTGCTTCTAGGGGCGTGCCCCCGGCCAAGGATCTGGGGTTTGGGAGTTTCCAGGGGATCTGAGCAGGGCCTGCAGCTGTCTGTTCTGTTCCCAGGGGCGGCGCCCAGCTGAAGACATGGGCTCCAAGGGCAGAGCCACGCCTTTCTGATTCTCAGAAGGGAGCTTGGCTGCTGGTCTGCCCTTCAGTTCCCTGCTGCTTTTTCAGAGAGTCTGTGACTGTGGGGGGGGTGCTGTCTTGCTCAGGATTCCCAACTGGAGGATGCCCGGCTCAACATTTGGGGGGACAGATGCTGGCTCCTATTTTCCCACACACCCCACCCTCTGTTGTAAGGCAGGATCTCAGCGCTCCCCACTCTCCAGACCCAGTGACCTGGGAGAGGAACCTGGCGGGTGGGTGGGAGCTGGGACACCTCAGCCTCCCTTGGTGGGATGCTGGTTCTTGGCATAGCCTGCCTCTCAGTCTCCAGTCAGAGGCCTGGGAGAGGAACCTGGTGGGCGGGTGGGTACTGGGACACCTCCGCCTCCCTTGGTGGGGAGCTGGGTCTTATTGCCACCTGCCTGTCAGTTGCCAGTCAATGGTCTGGGGGAGGGGGCTGTTGAGGGAATGGACAGGATTCTAAATTCCTTGCTCCCCTGCTCCTGCTCCTCTCGGGTGGGGTGGGAGGGGTCTGAGTTAAGTTCTATTGCTTGGCACCAGCTCTGCTTTCCCAATGTGTTTGAGGACCCGCTGCAGTACTTACGCCTCTGTGTTCATCTGTGGGTGCCCTATGGTGTTAGAGAATCCTGCACTCCCCTCGGATCTCCGCCACTGCCTATGGTTCGCGTCTGAGTTCCGCTGCTTGCTGTTCTGGTTCTGTGTCTGGGTTCCGCTTCTTCTGTGTCTTGCTGGCCCGGTCCTATGCTGGTGTCTCCAGAGGTCGGGGCTGCCCGGCTCGGCGCCCTCCACCGCCGCTTTTCGTGGCTCAGAGCCTGCGGCGAGGAGTGGGGGAGCGGTCCTCCCATCCCGAATTCTTTGAGAAAGTTGGATGTGAGCTTTATCTGGATTTCTTTTCCGGTTTGGCTCCTTCTCCATTGCTTCTTGTGTTTGTTGTTGTGGATTTCTTAAGGTAATTGACTCGTGAGACTCCCTGGTTCTCCTTTTGTGAGAAAGAGCTAGGCAGCGCCCTACTGTCTTGATGCCATCTTCCACACTCAGATAGAGCAATTCTGAACAGATACAACAATATAGGAGGAAGTTGAATACAAAAATTCAGTCTCCACTATACTCAATGAAAGGCCTCAATTAAGTGAAAGAGGGTACACTGAAGTTGCACAGGGAAGAAAAAAAACTCCGTTTAGTCAGACCAATTCCTAGCAGATAGAACAATGCAGGACAAAGATCAATGCAAAAATTCAGTCTACATTATACTAGATAAAAGACCTCAAAGAACTTAATCAGATACCCTGAAGTTGCATAAGGAAGAATAAAAGAACCTGCTTTGACAGAATAATACTTAGCAGATACATCAATGCAGGAGGAAATACAACGCACAAAATCAGTCTTCATTATACCAGTTCAAAGACCTCGAATAAGTGAAAGCAGATACACTAAAGTTGCCAAGGGAAGAATAAAAGACACCGTTCAAACAAAACCATTCTTAGCAGAGAGAACAATGCAGGAGGAAGTTCAACCCAAAAATCCAGTCTGCATTATCCTGGATCAAAGACCTTGAAGAAATAAAATCAGATGATACACTGAAGTAGCATATGGAAGAATAAAAGACCCCATTTAGACAGTGCAATTCTTTGCAGATAGAACAATGCAACATGAAGTTCAATGCAAAAATCAGGTCTCCATTATACTGGATCAAAGACTTTGAAGAAGTAAAAGCAGATACCCTGAAGTTATACGTGGATAAATAAAAGACCCCGTTGAGACCAACCTATTCTTAGCAGAGAGAAAAATGCTTGGGGAAGTTCAACGCAAAAATACAGTCTCCATTACACTCGGTCAAAAACGTCGTAATGTAAAAGTACATACACTGATGTTTCATATGAAAGAATAAAACACCACATTGAGACAGAATAATTATTAGCAGAAATAGAATGTCGGAGGAAGGTCGATACAAAAATCTAGTCTCCATTATACTGGATCAACGACCTGGAAGAAGTAAAAGCAGAATTTGCACAGGGCAGAATCAAAGACTCCATTTAGACAGACCAAATCTTAGCAAGTAGAACAATGCAGGGCAAACTTGAACGCAAAAATCCAGTATCCAATATACAGGATCAAAGACCTTGAAGAAGTAAAACCAGATACACTGAAGTTGCACAGGGAACAATAAAAGACTCCATTTAGACAGACCAAATCTTAGCAGGTAGAACAATGCAAGAGGAAGTTCAACGCAAAAATCCAGTCTCCAATATCTTCGATCAAGGTCCTCAAAAAAGTAAAAGCAGACAAACTGAAGTTGCATATGGAGGAATAAAAGGCCAGGTTTAGAGAGAACAATTTTTAGCAGCTAGGACAATTCATGTGAAAGTTCAAGGCAATAATCCAGTTTAAATTTTACTGGATCAAATACCTCGAAGAGGTAAAACAGATACACTAAAGTTGAATATGGAAAATTAAAAGACCCCGTTTAGACAGAATTCTTAGTATATAGAAAAATGCAGGATGAAGTTCAACGCAAAAATCCCGTGTCCATTGTACTGGATTAAAGAAAACGAAGAAATAAGATGAGATACACTGAAGCTGTATGTGGAAGTATAAAAAGCTCCGTATGGACAGAACAGTTCTTAGGAGATAGAACCATACTGCACCAAGCTCAACTGAAAAATCGCGTCTCAATAACCATGGATCAAAGAACTCATAGTTATACCACATTCACTGAAGTGGTATATGTAAGAATAAAAGACAAGGTTTAGACCGAAAAATTCTTAGCAGATAGAACCATTCGGGCCAACTTCAACGCAAAAATCCAATCTCCATTGTACGGGATCACAGACCTTGAATAAGAGAAAGAAGATGCACTGAAGTTGCATATGGATGAACAAAAGACCCTTTTTAGACAGAACAATATTTTGCAGATAGAACAATGCAGGAGGATGTTCAATGCAAAAGTTCAGACTTCATTATACTGGATCAAAAACATTGAGAAGGAAAACCAGACACACTGAAGTTGCATATGGACGAATAAAAGCTCCCGTATAGATAGAGCAATTCTTAACAGATAGAACAATGCAGGAGGAAGTTGAATACAAAAATTCAGTCTCCACTATACTGGATCAAAGGCCTCAATTAAGTGAAAGCAGGTATACTGAAGTTGCCCAGGGACCATTAAAAATCTCCGTTCAGTCAGAAAAATTCCTAGCAGATAGAAGTATGCAGGACAAAGATCAATGCAAAAATTCAGTTTACATTATACTGGAGAAATACCTCAAAGGAGTAAAAGCAGTTACACTGAAGTTGCATATGGAAGAATAAAAGACCTTGTTTAGACAGAACAATACTTAACAGATAGAACAATGCAGGAGGAAGTACAACGCAGAAAACCAGTCTTCATTATAATGGATCAAAGACCTCGAATAAGTGAAAGCAGATACACTAAAGTTGCAGAGGAAAGAATAAAAGACCCGGTTTAGACAGTGCAATTCTTTGCAGATAGAACAATGCAACATGAAGGTCAATACAAAAATCAGGTCTCCATAATACTGGATCAAAGACGTCGAAGAAGTAAAAGCAGAAACACTGAAGTTGCACATGGATAAATAAATGACCGCGTTGAGACCGAACAATTCTTAGCACATAAAACAATGCCTGAGAAAGTTCAACGCAAAAATCCAGTTTCCATTATACTGGATCAACCACCGGGATGAAGTAAAAGCAGATACAGTGAAGTTGCAGTGGGAAGAATAAAAGACATCTTTCAAACAAAACAATTCTTAGCAGAGAGAACAAGGCAGGAGGAAGTTCAACGCAAAAATGGAGGTTGCATTATCCTGGATCAAAGACCGCGAAGAAATAAAATCAGATACACTGAACGTGTATATGGAAGAATAAAAGACCCCATTTAGAAAGCGCAATTCTTTGCAGATGGAACCATGCAACATGAAGTTCGATGCAAAAATCCATTTATACTGGATCAAAGAAGTCGAAAATAAAGGCAAATACACAGAAGTTGCACGTGGATAAATAAAAGACCCCGATGAGAGCCAAAGAAATAAAATGGAACAAACACAGTCTATTCAATTATTGGTCTGGAAAAACTGGGAAGCCACATGCAGAAAACTAAAAATTGACCCTAGCCTTTCACCATGCACAAGCATTAACTCAAAGTGGATCAAAGACCTCAAAGTCAGACTAGAAACCATGAAACTGCTACATGATAAAGTAGGAGAGACACTGGAACTCATAGGCACAGGCAAAAGATTCCTGAACAGAATCCAGGGTCACAACAGATTGGAGAGACTCGAAAAATGGGACTACCTAAAATTAAAAAGTTTCTGTACAGATAAAAACATAGTTGCAAAAGTACAGAGACAGCCAACCAACTGGGAAAAGATATTCACCAGCAATACATCTGACAAATGCTTAATATCTAGTATATACAGGGAACACAAGAAATTAATCCCCCGAAAACCCAATAAATCATTCACTAAATGGGCAAGGGAAATAAAGAGAGACCTATCAGAAGAAGAGATTAAAATGGCAGAAAAACATATGAGAAAATGTTCATCACTTATGGTCATAAAGGAAGTGCAAATAAAAACAACCCTAAGATACCACCTTACCCCAAAAAGAATGGCCAAGATTTTGAACTCAGACAATGACAGTTGCTGGCAGGGTTGTGGAGAAAAAGGAACCCTACTGTACTGCTGATGGGAATGTAGATTAGTTCAGCCACTCTGGAAAGCAGTGCGGAGGTTCCTTAAAGAACTGAAAGTAGACCTTCCCTATGATCCCGCCATACCACTTCTGGGCATCTATCCTGAACAGCATGACCCAGGATATTATAAAGACACCTGCTCAGCTATGTTCATCTCTGCACTATTCAGAATAGCCAGGCAATGGAAACAATCCAGACGTCCTACTGCAGATGAATGGATACAGAAAATGTGGTATATATACACAATGGAATTCTACATAGTCAACAGACAAGATAAAATAATGGCATTCACAGGGATATGGATGAACCTAGAGCAAATCATGTTGAGTGAGACAAGTCAAGACCTAAGGAACAAAAGGCGCATGGTATCCCTAATATGTGGCTATTAAGTCCAAAGAGTACAAGAGCAAAGACTCA
Organism: Megascapheus bottae; assembly: GCF_031878675.1. Classification (NCBI taxonomy): domain Eukaryota; kingdom Metazoa; phylum Chordata; class Mammalia; order Rodentia; family Geomyidae; genus Megascapheus; species Megascapheus bottae. The sequence continues at coordinate 6,570,198 of NC_143509.1, read as the reverse complement.
GTAACTGCATACCCAAAGCTATGGACATGGTAATGGAAATACAAACATAACTATGTAGACATAAATTCTCCCACTGGGCTTTCCAAGCCGTAGTCTGAGCAGGGAGAGATATAAGATGGCATGAGCAAACAAATGACAGTTTAAGAGCACTAAGAATTGACCTCCTTCTTGAGCTGGCAACATTCCCAGACCACAGGGATATCCTGAAAGACCAGTCATATCATAGATCACAAAGATGGTGGAGAAAGTTTCTGGCAATAGAAAAAGCCATAAAGTTAAAAAAACTAACCATAATTGTTCCTCAGCTTCAATATAATGCGAAATTATAAAAGCACAGTGCTAAATGTCTAATTGTATCTCTGCACCTCCACTATTTTGCACATAAGATGTTAGAAATAACCAGCTACAACTTCAACATATCTTGATCTTGGTAATAACCAAATATAAAATTAAAGTGAAACCACTTTGGTTATTCTAAGTATAACAAAGGAAGACAAAAATATTACAAATGGCAGATCCTTTCAGCAGGAACACATTTGAACATATAATTGAAAAAACGTATATATTTTCACTACTGAATCTACTAATTCTTATTTACAACATTTCTAATTTTCAAAACACCTATTTGTTTGAATATATTAAATAATTATTTTAAATTATAGAATTCAAACTATAAACCCATATGAAACACACACACAAGTCTGTATGCATATGTGCAGTCAGACTGATGAAAGCATGATACATACTAGGATGGGTTTCCCTGGTGAAACTTCTTAAACAATCAAACAGCAGTTTAACAAAGGAACATTTGAAAGCCAAAACATGTTTTGTCTGAGCTGTAGGATTAAATGTAGACTGGTAGACAAATGGAGAGAGTAATGCTGACCAAATATGGTCATAATATTCAATTATATGTATGTGAAAAATGGAAATTTTAGGAGATAGGTAGGTATCTAATAGATGGGTAGGGAGAATGACAGATATGCAATTAAGATACATTATAAACAAAAAGGATATGTTAAAATACTGCACTTTAGCACAACTACTTTAAAATTTAAAAGCATTCAATGGATTTTATTTTTTATAACTCAGAAATTTTTTATTGCACGTCAAGCTCTAGAAGCATTAAAATTAATCTAAGGGAGAGTAAGAAATAAGATCAAATGATGACATAAGAAAATGTTGAATTTTTTTGATGGCCAATGCAATTACCATTTTCCACAGAGATTAAACATCTTCATACATAAAAAGTAACTGGATAGAACCAAGGACACACTAAACCCACTAGTACAACGATGTTCATTGCAGCACTATTTACCATAGCAAAGATATGGAACCAACTCAGATGCTCCTCAGTTGATGGGTGGATCAACAAGATGTGGTATTTATACACAATGGAATTCTATGCTGCAATCAGAAAGAATGACATATCCCCATTTGCAAGGAAATGCAAAGACTTGGAAAAAAGTGAAGTAAGCCAGACTCAAAGGAACATAGGTTCAATGGTTTCCCTCATTTGTCATAATTAGTATAAACCTTAGTCTCTCCTAGCAGTTTACATAGGGCAAAACCTAGATACATAAGGCCATATAGGATGAGGCTAAACGAAAGGACCTCCAGGATATGGAAGCAAGAGCCATACAATGTGTGATTATTGTTCTTAATGTACTATGTTATTTCTCATCGCTTTTGTTGTCCCTTGGTTATCTCATATTGTAACAGTATCTTACCTTGTTATCTGGTATATGGTATATATGTTTATTTGAAATAGGATAGGGGAAAACAAGATGAGGGGACAGCGTGGGAGGAGGGAAATGGAGACAAAAACATGAGGGAGCATCAATGTTTGTGAAGTAATTCACCTCCTATCTGGCAAATATAATGTAACCCTTGTATTAATTACAATAAAAAAGACTATACAAAACATTAGCAGATAAAACAATGCAGGTGGAAGGTCAACGCAAAAATCCAGTCTTCATTATACTGGGTAAAAGACTTAGAAGAAGTAAAAGCAGATACACTAAAGATGCACATTGAAGAATATAAGACCTCGCCTAGACAGAACAATACTTAGCAGATGGAACAATGCAGGAGTAATGTCCACCTAAAAATCAAGTCTCCGTTTTATCGATCAAGTACCTCGAAAAGTAAACGTATATACACTGAATTTGCATATGGTAGACTAAAAGTCCCCATTTAGACAGAACAATACTTAGCAGATCAAATAATGAAGGAGAAAGTTCAACGCCAAAATCCTGTCTCCATTACACTGGATCAAAGACTTCGAAGAAGTAAATGCAGATACACTGAAGTTGCATATGGAAGAATAAAAGACCCCGTTTAGACAGAACTTTTCTTCCCAGATAGAGCAATGGAACAGAAGGTTCAACGCAAAAATCCAGTCTCCATTTTACTTGGTCAAATAGCTGAAAGAAGTAAAAGCAGATACACTGAAGTTGCAGGTGGAAGAATAAAAGACGCCATTTAGACAGAACAACTCTTAGTGGCAGAACAATGCAGGTGGAAGTAAACCTCGAACATTCATTCTCCAATATACAGGGTCAAAGACCTCGAAAAAGTAAAGGCAGATTCACTAAAGTTGCATATGGAAGAATGAAAGACCGAACTATTTTTAGTTGATAGAACAATTCTTAGCAGATACGCCCCGTTTAAGCAGAACAATAATTAGCAGATAGAACAATCCAGGAGGATGTTCAACACAAAAATCTGGAAGCTCAACGCAATCATTCAGGCTCCATTATACTGGATCAAAGACCTCAAAGACCTCAAAGAAGTTAAAGCACATACACTAAAGTTGCATATGGAAGAATCAAAGACCCCAGTTAGACAGAACTATTCTTTTTTTTAGCTTTTAAAATAATTTAATTTACATCATGTATGAAAAATATAAATCAAAACTTCCCCTCTTTTTATATAAATGACTATTATTACATGGCAAGTGTATATCATTATGTACACTGGACTCAACTGAATGAGGTAGGTGAAATATTTTTCATAAGCATTGATTATAAAAATGAAAACAAAATTATAGTTGCCAAATTTTCAACATTAACCTCAGAAAACCATACACATAATGGTAGGGGAAAAAAGACTTCATGTGTGGAATAAAAATGGAATTTTAAAAATTGCAGTCAACTTGCTTTTCATTTGAATTTTATTGTAAAGGTTATGTACAGGTGGGTTACAGTTACATAATTAAGATAATGAGAACATTGCTTTGAAAATAGTGTTACCTACTCCATTTTCTCACCATTTTCCCTCTCTCAGTGCCCTCCCTAGTTATAAAGTTCATTTTCAGCATATTGTCCAGTGAGTATCTGTTGAATTGGTTCACTCTTGGTTATACTGTTTCTGTGATTCCCTTTTCCTTCCCCAAATCAGATAAGTTTACATTCAAAACAAAGAGTACAGAAATCAAAAACAGTGACAACTGGAAATAAACCAAAGCAAAGACGAAATAAAAAGTAAAAACATATTAAGTAACCTAAGTAAGGCAGACCCAAAGGAACATAGGCTCACTGGTTTCTCTCATTGGCAATAATTAGTACACATCTAGGACTCTTCTAGCAGAGGATTACAATAGCACAAAACCTAGATTCATTAGGTCATGTAGGATGAGACTAAATCAAAAGATCTCAGGGTTATGGAAACAAGAGCTTTATCTTTTGTGATAGTTGTTCTTAATGTACTATGTTATTTCTCTACTCCTTTGTTGCCCTTTGGTTAATCTCATATTGTTACTATACTTGAATGTGTTCCCTGGCGTATTGTATATACGCTGGATTATTTGAAATAGGAAAGGGAAGGGGTCTAAGGACCCACTAACGTGGAAGGGGTGGTGAAGGGAACAAATGCCTAATAGTTTTGAAGCAGGTCTTTTGTAAACCAAACTGGTTGAGTCTGTGCATAGATGACAAGATGAAAAGTATGACTAAATATAGGCTATACAGGAAGGCAATTCCATGTTACAAACCCTTTGGACAATTCCCAGACAATTCATAAGGGAAATACCTAGAATATCAGTGTATTGAATGGGGGACTAGCAGGAAGGATTCAATCCCATGGAATCAGTAAACAAACAGTGGAGAAGTTTCTCACAATATTCAATATGCATGTACAATACAAAGTGTGTCTATTAATGTCTCTGTTGGTGGATGGAGAGGGGGAGTATTTTGGAAGGTGTGGCTTTTTTCATATATTTTTCTTGTAATGAATAGAAGGGTTACAATATATTCACCAGAAAGAAGGTGCATTAATTCACATACATTGATACCTTTCTTATGCCTTGGTCCCCATTTCTCTCCCCACCACTCCCACCCCTCATCTTGTTTTCCCACCTTCCCTATCCACTTTCAAATAACCAAATACAAATGTGTCCAATATATCAGATAACAATGTGAGATATTCTAACAATATGAGATAACCAAGGGACAACAAAAGAGATGAGAGATAACATACTACATAAAGGAAAACAATCACTCATTATATGGATTTTGTTTCTATATCCTAGAATTTCTTTCATTTAGTGTCATACTATATTGCCTTATGTATAAAGGTTTTGCTCTATTGCAAATCTCTGCTAGGAGAGACCAAGGTTTCTACTGATAATGAAACTGAGGGAAACCATTGAGCCTATCTTCCTTTGAGTCTAGCTTCACTTAATATTATTTTTTCTAAGTCTTTCCATTTCCTAACAAATGAGGCGATGTCATTCTTTCTGACAGCAGCATAGAATTCCATTGTGTACAAATACCACAACTTCTTGATCCACTCATCAACTGAGGGACATCTAGATTGGTTCTATATCTTTGCTATGGTAAATAGTGCTGCAATGAACATTGTTGTCCTGGTGGATTTAGTATGCCCTTGTTTCTGGACAATTGGGTAAATGCCTAGTAGTGGAATTGCTGGGTCATAGAGGAGCTCTCTGTTTAGTCTTTTGAGGAACTGCCATACTGCTTTCCATAGTGGTTGAACGAGTTTGCACTCCCACCAACAGTGTAGAAGTGATCCCTCCTGGCCACATCCCCTCCAGCATCTGTTGTTATTAGTTTTCTTGATCCTGGCCATTCTAACTAGAGTGAGGTGGAATTTTAGAGCTGTTCTGATTTGCATTTCTTTTATGACCAGAGATGTTGAGCTTTTCTTCATGTGTTAGTGTTTTGGGTCAGGAAAAA